>NW_025963620.1:0-223635 GCF_910591885.1 Bombus terrestris | reverse complement strand
ATGTCCCACGTTGTCCCACGTTGTCCCACGTTGTCCCACGTTGTCCCACGTTGTCCCACGTTGTCCCACGTTGTCCCACGTTGTCCCACGTTGTCCCACGTTGTCCCACGTTGTCCCACGTTGTCCCACGGTGTCCAACGATGTCCAACGGTGTCCAGCGATGTCCAACGGTGTCCCACGTTGTCCCACGTTTTCCCACGTTGTCCCACGTTGTCCCACGGTGTCCAACGATGTCCAACGATGTCCAACGGTGTCCCACGTTGTCCCACGTTGTTCCATGGTTTCCCACGTTGTCCCACGTTGTCCCACGTTGTCCCACGGTGTCCAACGATGTCCAACGGTGTCCAACGGTGTCCAACGGTGTCCAACGGTGTCCCACGTTGTCCCACGTTGTCCCACGTTGTCCCACGTTGTCCCACGTTGTCCCACGTTGTCCCACGTGGTCCCACGTTGTCCCACGTTGTCCCACGGTGTCCAACGGTGTCCCACGTTGTCCCACGTTTTCCCACGTTGTCCCACGTTGTCCCACGGTGTCCAACGATGTCCAACGATGTCCAACGGTGTCCCACGTTGTCCCACGTTGTTCCATGGTTTCCCACGTTGTCCCACGTTGTCCCACGTTGTCCCACGTTGTCCCACGGTGTCCAACGATGTCCAACGGTGTCCAACGGTGTCCAACGGTGTCCTACGGTGTCCAACGGTGTCCCACGTTGTCCCACGTTGTCCCACGTTGTCCCACGTTGTCCCACGTTGTCCCACGTTGTCCCACGTTGTCCAACGGTGTCCCAAGTTGTCCCACGTTGTCCCACGTTGTCCCACGGTGTCCAACGATGTCCAACGGTGTCCCACGTTGTCCCACGGTGTCCAACGATGTCCAACGGTGTCCCACGTTGTCCAACGGTGTCCCACGTTGTCCCACGTTGTCCCACGTTGTCCCACGTTGTCCCACGTTGTCCCACGTTGTCCCACGTTGTCCCACGTTGTCCAACGATGTCCAACGGTGTCCCACGTTGTCCCACGTTGTTCCATGGTTTCCCACGTTGTCCCACGTTGTCCCACGTTGTCCCACGTTGTCCCACGTTGTCCCACGGTGTCCCACGGTGTCCAACGATGTCCCACGTTGTCCCACGTTGTCCCACGTTGTCCCACGTTGTCCCACGTTGTCCCACGTTGTCCCACGTTGTCCCACGTTGTCCCACGATGTCCCACGTTGTCCCACGTTGTCCCACGTTGTCCCACGTTGTCCCACGTTGTCCCACGTTGTCCCACGTTGTCCCACGTTGTCCCACGTTGTCCCACGTTGTCCCACGTTGTCCCACGTTGTCCCACGTTGTCCCACGTTGTCCCACGGTGTCCAACGGTGTCCAACGATGTCCCACGTTGTCCCACGTTGTCCCACGTTGTCCCACGTTGTCCCACGATGTCCAACGGTGTCCAGCGATGTCCAACGGTGTCCAGCGATGTCCAACGGTGTCCAGCGATGTCCAACGGTGTCCCACGTTGTCCCACGTTTTCCCACGTTGTCCCACGTTGTCCCACGGTGTCCAACGATGTCCAACGATGTCCAACGGTGTCCCACGTTGTCCCACGTTGTTCCATGGTTTCCCACGTTGTCCCACGTTGTCCCACGTTGTCCCACGGTGTCCAACGATGTCCAACGGTGTCCAACGGTGTCCAACGGTGTCCCACGTTGTCCCACGGTGTCCAACGATGTCCAACGGTGTCCCACGTTGTCCAACGGTGTCCCACGTTGTCCCACGTTGTCCCACGTTGTCCCACGTTGTCCCACGTTGTCCCACGTTGTCCCACGTTGTCCCACGTTGTCCAACGATGTCCAACGGTGTCCCACGTTGTCCCACGTTGTTCCATGGTTTCCCACGTTGTCCCACGTTGTCCCACGTTGTCCCACGTTGTCCCACGTTGTCCCACGGTGTCCCACGGTGTCCAACGATGTCCCACGTTGTCCCACGTTGTCCCACGTTGTCCCACGTTGTCCCACGTTGTCCCACGTTGTCCCACGTTGTCAAACGATGTCCCACGTTGTCCCACGTTGTCCCACGTTGTCCCACGTTGTCCCACGTTGTCCCACGTTGTCCCACGTGGTCCCACGTTGTCCCACGTTGTCCCACGTTTTCCCACGTTGTCCCACGTTGTCCCACGGTGTCCAACGATGTCCAACGGTGTCCCACGTTGTCCAACGGTGTCCCACGTTGTCCCACGTTGTCCCACGTTGTCCCACGTTGTCAAACGATGTCCCACGTTGTCCCACGTTGTCCCACGTTGTCCCACGTTGTCCCACGTTGTCCCACGTTGTCCCACGTTGTCCCACGTTGTCCCACGTTGTCCCACGGTGTCCAACGATGTCCAACGGTGTCCAACGGTGTCCCACGGTGTCCAACGTTGTCCCACGTTGTCCCACGATGTCCCACGTTGTCCCACGTTGTCCCACGTTGTCCCACGTTGTCCCACGTTGTCCCACGTTGTCCCACGTTGTCCCACGTTGTCCCACGTTGTCCCACGTTGTCCCACGTTGTCCCACGTTGTCCCACGTTGTCCCACGTTGTCCCACGTTGTCCCACGTTGTCCCACGGTGTCCAACGGTGTCCAACGATGTCCCACGTTGTCCCACGTTGTCCCACGTTGTCCCACGTTGTCCCACGATGTCCCACGTTGTCCCACGTTGTCCCACGTTGTCCCACGTTGTCCCACGTTGTCGCACGTTGTCCCACGTTGTCCCACGTTGTCCCACGTTGTCCCACGTTGTCCCACGTTGTTCCATGGTTTCCCACGTTGTCCCACGTTGTCCCACGTTGTCCCACGTTGTCCAACGGTGTCCAACGGTGTCCCACGGTGTCCAACGGTGTCCCACGTTGTCCCACGTTGTCCCACGTTGTCCCACGTTGTCCAACGATGTCCAACGGTGTCCCACGTTGTCCCACGTTTTTCCATGGTTTCCCACGTTGTCCCACGTTGTCCCACGTTGTCCCACGGTGTCCAACGATGTCCAACGGTGTCCAACGGTGTCCAACGGTGTCCAACGGTGTCCCACGTTGTCCCACGTTGTCCCACGTTGTCCCACGGTGTCCAACGATGTCCAACGGTGTCCCACGTTGTCCCACGTTGTCCCACGTTGTCCCACGTTGTCCCACGTTGTCCCACGATGTCCCACGTTGTCCCACGTTGTCCCACGTTGTCCCACGTTGTCCCACGTTGTCCCACGTTGTCCCACGTTGTCCCACGTTGTCCCACGGTGTCCAACGGTGTCCAACGATGTCCCACGTTGTCCCACGTTGTCCCACGTTGTCCCACGTTGTCCCACGATGTCCCACGTTGTCCCACGTTGTCCCACGTTGTCCCACGTTGTCCCACGTTGTCCCACGTTGTCCCACGTTGTCCCACGTTGTCCCACGTTGTCCCACGTTGTCCCACGTTGTTCCATGGTTTCCCACGTTGTCCCACGTTGTCCCACGTTGTCCCACGTTGTCCCACGGTGTCCAACGATGTCCAACGATGTCCAACGGTGTCCCACGTTGTCCCACGTTGTTCCATGGTTTCCCACGTTGTCCCACGTTGTCCCACGTTGTCCCACGGTGTCCAACGATGTCCAACGGTGTCCAACGGTGTCCAACGGTGTCCAACGGTGTCCCACGTTGTCCCACGTTGTCCCACGTTGTCCCACGATGTCCCACGTTGTCCCACGTTGTTCCATGGTTTCCCACGTTGTCCCACGTTGTCCCACGTTGTCCCACGGTGTCCAACGATGTCCAACGGTGTCCAACGGTGTCCAACGGTGTCCAACGGTGTCCCACGTTGTCCCACGTTGTCCCACGTTGTCCCACGGTGTCCAACGATGTCCAACGGTGTCCAACGGTGTCCAACGGTGTCCAACGGTGTCCCACGTTGTCCCACGTTGTCCCACGTTGTCCCACGTTGTCCCACGTTGTCCCACGGTGTCCCACGTTGTCCCACGTTGTCCGACGTTGTCCCACGTTGTCCCACGTTGTCCCACGTTTTCCCACGTTGTCCCACGTTGTCCCACGGTGTCCAACGATGTCCAACGGTGTCCCACGTTGTCCAACGGTGTCCCACGTTGTCCCACGTTGTCCCACGTTGTCCCACGTTGTCAAACGATGTCCCACGTTGTCCCACGTTGTCCCACGTTGTCCCACGTTGTCCCACGTTGTCCCACGTTGTCCCACGTTGTCCCACGTTGTCCCACGTTGTCCCACGTTGTCCCACGGTGTCCAACGATGTCCAACGGTGTCCAACGGTGTCCCACGGTGTCCAACGGTGTCCCACGTTGTCCCACGTTGTCCCACGTTGTCCCACGTTGTCCCACGTTGTCCCACGTTGTCCCACGTTGTCCAACGATGTCCAACGGTGTCCCACGTTGTCCCACGTTGTTCCATGGTTTCCCACGTTGTCCCACGTTGTCCCACGTTGTCCCACGGTGTCCAACGATGTCCAACGGTGTCCAACGGTGTCCAACGGTGTCCAACGGTGTCCCACGTTGTCCCACGTTGTCCCACGTTGTCCCACGGTGTCCAACGATGTCCAACGGTGTCCCACGTTGTCCCACGTTGTCCCACGTT
The DNA here is from genome assembly GCF_910591885.1 of Bombus terrestris. Classification (NCBI taxonomy): domain Eukaryota; kingdom Metazoa; phylum Arthropoda; class Insecta; order Hymenoptera; family Apidae; genus Bombus; species Bombus terrestris. Next base: position 219,043 of record NW_025963620.1, on the reverse strand, counting down.
GTCCCACGTTGTCCCACGTTGTCCCACGTTGTCCCACGTTGTCCCACGTTGTCCCACGTTGTCCCACGTTGTCCCACGATGTCCCACGTTGTCCCACGTTGTCCCACGTTGTCCCACGTTGTCCCACGTTGTCCCACGTTGTCCCACGTTGTCCCACGTTGTCCCACGTTGTCCCACGTTGTTCCATGGTTTCCCACGTTGTCCCACGTTGTCCCACGTTGTCCCACGTTGTCCCACGGTGTCCAACGATGTCCAACGATGTCCAACGGTGTCCCACGTTGTCCCACGTTGTTCCATGGTTTCCCACGTTGTCCCACGTTGTCCCACGTTGTCCCACGGTGTCCAACGATGTCCAACGGTGTCCAACGGTGTCCAACGGTGTCCAACGGTGTCCCACGTTGTCCCACGTTGTTCCATGGTTTCCCACGTTGTCCCACGTTGTCCCACGTTGTCCCACGTTGTCCCACGTTGTCCCACGGTGTCCAACGATGTCCAACGGTGTCCAACGGTGTCCAACGGTGTCCAACGGTGTCCCACGTTGTCCCACGTTGTCCCACGTTGTCCCACGATGTCCCACGTTGTCCCACGTTGTTCCATGGTTTCCCACGTTGTCCCACGTTGTTCCACGTTGTCCCACGGTGTCCAACGATGTCCAACGGTGTCCAACGGTGTCCAACGGTGTCCAACGGTGTCCCACGTTGTCCCACGTTGTCCCACGTTGTCCCACGTTGTCCCACGTTGTCCCACGATGTCCCACGTTGTCCCACGTTGTCCCACGTTGTCCCACGTTGTCCCACGTGGTCCCACGTTGTCCCACGTTGTCCCACGGTGTCCAACGGTGTCCAACGGTGTCCCACGTTGTCACACGTTGTCCCACGTTGTCCCACGTTGTCCCACGATGTCCCACGTTGTCCCACGTTGTCCCACGTTGTCCCACGTTGTCCCACGGTGTCCAACGATGTCCAACGGTGTCCAGCGATGTCCAACGGTGTCCCACGTTGCCCACGTTTTCCCACGTTGTCCCACGTTGTCCCACGGTGTCCAACGATGTCCAACGATGTCCAACGGTGTCCCACGTTGTCCCACGTTGTTCCATGGTTTCCCACGTTGTCCCACGTTGTCCCACGTTGTCCCACGTTGTCCCACGTTGTCCCACGTTGTCCCACGTTGTCCCACGTTGTCCCACGTTGTCCCACGTTGTCCCACGGTGTCCAACGGTGTCCAACGATGTCCCACGTTGTCCCACGTTGTCCCACGTTGTCCCACGTTGTCCCACGATGTCCCACGTTGTCCCACGTTGTCCCACGTTGTCCCACGTTGTCCCACGTTGTCCCACGTTGTCCCACGTTGTCCCACGTTGTCCCACGTTGTCCCACGTTGTCCCACGTTGTCCCACGTTGTCCCACGGTGTCCAACGATGTCCAACGGTGTCCAGCGATGTCCAACGGTGTCCCACGTTGTCCCACGTTTTCCCACGTTGTCCCACGTTGTCCCACGTTGTCCCACATTGTCCCACGTTGTCCCACGTTGTCCCACGTTGTCCCACGTTGTCCCACGGTGTCCAACGATGTCCAACGGTGTCCAACGATGTCCAACGGTGTCCCACGTTGTCCCACGTTTTCCTACGTTGTCCCACGTTGTCCCACGGTGTCCAACGATGTCCAACGATGTCCAACGGTGTCCCACGTTGTCCCACGTTGTTCCATGGTTTCCCACGTTGTCCCACGTTGTCCCACGTTGTCCCACGGTGTCCAACGATGTCCAACGGTGTCCAACGGTGTCCAACGGTGTCCAACGGTGTCCCACGTTGTCCCACGTTGTCCCACGTTGTCCCACGTTGTCCCACGTTGTCCCACGATGTCCCACGTTGTCCCACGTTGTCCCACGTTGTCCCACGTTGTCCCACGTGGTCCCACGTTGTCCCACGTTGTCCCACGGTGTCCAACGGTGTCCAACGATGTCCCACGTTGTCCCACGTTGTCCCACGTTGTCCCACGTTGTCCCACGATGTCCCACGTTGTCCCACGTTGTCCCACGTTGTCCCACGTTGTCCCACGTTGTCCCACGATGTCCCACGTTGTCCCACGTTGTCCCACGTTGTCCCACGTTGTCCCACGTTGTCCCACGTTGTCCCACGTTGTCCCACGTTGTCCCACGTTGTCCCACGTTGTCCCACGTTGTTCCATGGTTTCCCACGTTGTCCCACGTTGTCCCACGTTGTCCCACGTTGTCCCACGGTGTCCAACGATGTCCAACGATGTCCAACGGTGTCCCACGTTGTCCCACGTTGTTCCATGGTTTCCCACGTTGTCCCACGTTGTCCCACGTTGTCCCACGGTGTCCAACGATGTCCAACGGTGTCCAACGGTGTCCAACGGTGTCCAACGGTGTCCCACGTTGTCCCACGTTGTCCCACGTTGTCCCACGTTGTTCCATGGTTTCCCACGTTGTCCCACGTTGTCCCACGTTGTCCCACGTTGTCCCACGGTGTCCAACGATGTCCAACGATGTCCAACGGTGTCCCACGTTGTCCCACGTTGTTCCATGGTTTCCCACGTTGTCCCACGTTGTCCCACGTTGTCCCACGGTGTCCAACGATGTCCAACGGTGTCCAACGGTGTCCAACGGTGTCCAACGGTGTCCCACGTTGTCCCACGTTGTTCCATGGTTTCCCACGTTGTCCCACGTTGTCCCACGTTGTCCCACGTTGTCCCACGTTGTCCCACGTTGTCCCACGTTGTCCCACGTTGTCCCACGTTGTCCCACGTTCTCCCACGTTGTCCCACGTTGTCCCACGGTGTCCAACGATGTCCAACGGTGTCCAGCGATGTCCAACGGTGTCCCACGTTGTCCCACGTTTTCCCACGTTGTCCCACGTTTTCCCACGTTGTCCCACGTTGTCCCACGGTGTCCAACGATGTCCAACGATGTCCAACGGTGTCCCACGTTGTCCCACGTTGTTCCATGGTTTCCCACGTTGTCCCACGTTGTCCCACGTTGTCCCACGGTGTCCAACGATGTCCAACGGTGTCCAACGGTGTCCAACGGTGTCCAACGGTGTCCCACGTTGTCCCACGTTGTCCCACGTTGTCCCACGTTGTCCCACGTTGTCCCACGTTGTCCCACGTGGTCCCACGTTGTCCCACGTTGTCCCACGGTGTCCAACGGTGTCCCACGTTGTCCCACGTTTTCCCACGTTGTCCCACGTTGTCCCACGGTGTCCAACGATGTCCAACGATGTCCAACGGTGTCCCACGTTGTCCCACGTTGTTCCATGGTTTCCCACGTTGTCCCACGTTGTCCCACGTTGTCCCACGTTGTCCCACGGTGTCCAACGATGTCCAACGGTGTCCAACGGTGTCCAACGGTGTCCTACGGTGTCCAACGGTGTCCCACGTTGTCCCACGTTGTCCCACGTTGTCCCACGTTGTCCCACGTTGTCCCACGTTGTCCCACGTTGTCCAACGATGTCCAACGGTGTCCCACGTTGTCCCACGTTGTCCCACGTTGTCCCACGTTGTCCCACGTTGTCCCACGTTGTCCCACGTTGTCCAACGATGTCCAACGGTGTCCCACGTTGTCCCACGTTGTTCCATGGTTTCCCACGTTGTCCCACGTTGTCCCACGTTGTCCCACGGTGTCCAACGATGTCCAACGGTGTCCAACGGTGTCCAACGGTGTCCAACGGTGTCCCACGTTGTCCCACGTTGTCCAACGGTGTCCAACGGTGTCCAACGGTGTCCAACGGTGTCCCAAGTTGTCCCACGTTGTCCCACGTTGTCCCACGGTGTCCAACGATGTCCAACGGTGTCCCACGTTGTCCCACGGTGTCCAACGATGTCCAACGGTGTCCCACGTTGTCCAACGGTGTCCCACGTTGTCCCACGTTGTCCCACGTTGTCCCACGTTGTCCCACGTTGTCCCACGTTGTCCCACGTTGTCCCACGTTGTCCAACGATGTCCAACGGTGTCCCACGTTGTCCCACGTTGTTCCATGGTTTCCCACGTTGTCCCACGTTGTCCCACGTTGTCCCACGTTGTCCCACGTTGTCCCACGGTGTCCCACGGTGTCCAACGATGTCCCACGTTGTCCCACGTTGTCCCACGTTGTCCCACGTTGTCCCACGTTGTCCCACGTTGTCCCACGTTGTCCCACGTTGTCCCACGATGTCCCACGTTGTCCCACGTTGTTCCATGGTTTCCCACGTTGTCCCACGTTGTCCCACGTTGTCCCACGTTGTCCCACGTTGTCCCACGTTGTCCCACGTTGTCCCACGTTGTCCCACGTTGTCCCACGTTGTCCCACGGTGTCCAACGGTGTCCAACGATGTCCCACGTTGTCCCACGTTGTCCCACGTTGTCCCACGTTGTCCCACGATGTCCCACGTTGTCCCACGTTGTCCCACGTTGTCCCACGTTGTCCCACGTTGTCCCACGTTGTCCCACGTTGTCCCACGTTGTCCCACGTTGTCCCACGTTGTCCCACGTTGCCCCACGTTGTCCCACGGTGTCCAACGATGTCCAACGGTGTCCAGCGATGTCCAACGGTGTCCCACGTTGTCCCACGTTTTCCTACGTTGTCCCACGTTGTCCCACGGTGTCCAACGATGTCCAACGATGTCCAACGGTGTCCCACGTTGTCCCACGTTGTTCCATGGTTTCCCACGTTGTCCCACGTTGTCCCACGTTGTCCCACGGTGTCCAACGATGTCCAACGGTGTCCAACGGTGTCCAACGGTGTCCAACGGTGTCCCACGTTGTCCCACGTTGTCCCACGTTGTCCCACGTTGTCCCACGTTGTCCCACGATGTCCCACGTTGTCCCACGTTGTCCCACGTTGTCCCACGTTGTCCCACGTGGTCCCACGTTGTCCCACGTTGTCCCACGGTGTCCAACGGTGTCCAACGATGTCCCACGTTGTCCCACGTTGTCCCACGTTGTCCCACGTTGTCCCACGATGTCCCACGTTGTCCCACGTTGTCCCACGTTGTCCCACGTTGTCCCACGTTGTCCCACGATGTCCCACGTTGTCCCACGTTGTCCCACGTTGTCCCACGTTGTCCCACGTTGTCCCACGTTGTCCCACGTTGTCCCACGTTGTCCCACGTTGTCCCACGTTGTCCCACGTTGTTCCATGGTTTCCCACGTTGTCCCACGTTGTCCCACGTTGTCCCACGGTGTCCAACGATGTCCAACGATGTCCAACGGTGTCCCACGTTGTCCCACGTTGTTCCATGGTTTCCCACGTTGTCCCACGTTGTCCCACGTTGTCCCACGGTGTCCAACGATGTCCAACGGTGTCCAACGGTGTCCAACGGTGTCCAACGGTGTCCCACGTTGTCCCACGTTGTCCCACGTTGTCCCACGTTGTTCCATGGTTTCCCACGTTGTCCCACGTTGTCCCACGTTGTCCCACGTTGTCCCACGGTGTCCAACGATGTCCAACGATGTCCAACGGTGTCCCACGTTGTCCCACGTTGTTCCATGGTTTCCCACGTTGTCCCACGTTGTCCCACGTTGTCCCACGGTGTCCAACGATGTCCAACGGTGTCCAACGGTGTCCAACGGTGTCCAACGGTGTCCCACGTTGTCCCACGTTGTTCCATGGTTTCCCACGTTGTCCCACGTTGTCCCACGTTGTCCCACGTTGTCCCACGTTGTCCCACGTTGTCCCACGTTGTCCCACGTTGTCCCACGTTGTCCCACGTTGTCCCACGTTGTCCCACGTTGTCCCACGGTGTCCAACGATGTCCAACGGTGTCCAGCGATGTCCAACGGTGTCCCACGTTGTCCCACGTTGTCCAACGGTGTCCCACGTTGTCCCACGTTGTCCCACGTTGTCCCACGTTGTCCCACGTTGTTCCATGGTTTCCCACGTTGTCCCACGTTGTCCCACGTTGTCCCACGTTGTCCCACGTTGTCCCACGTTGTCCCACGTTGTCCCACGTTGTCCCACGTTGTCCCACGTTTTCCCACGTTGTTCCATGGTTTCCCACGTTGTCCCACGTTGTCCCACGTTGTCCCACGGTGTCCAACGATGTCCAACGGTGTCCAACGGTGTCCAACGGTGTCCAACGGTGTCCCACGTTGTCCCACGTTGTCCCACGTTGTCCCACGTTGTCCCACGTTGTCCCACGTTGTCCCACGTGGTCCCACGTTGTCCCACGTTGTCCCACGGTGTCCAACGGTGTCCCACGTTGTCCCACGTTTTCCCACGTTGTCCCACGTTGTCCCACGGTGTCCAACGATGTCCAACGATGTCCAACGGTGTCCCACGTTGTCCCACGTTGTTCCATGGTTTCCCACGTTGTCCCACGTTGTCCCACGTTGTCCCACGTTGTCCCACGGTGTCCAACGATGTCCAACGGTGTCCAACGGTGTCCAACGGTGTCCTACGGTGTCCAACGGTGTCCCACGTTGTCCCACGTTGTCCCACGTTGTCCCACGTTGTCCCACGTTGTCCCACGTTGTCCCACGTTGTCCAACGATGTCCAAAGGTGTCCCACGTTGTCCCACGTTGTCCCACGTTGTCCCACGTTGTCCCACGTTGTCCCACGTTGTCCCACGTTGTCCAACGATGTCCAACGGTGTCCCACGTTGTCCCACGTTGTTCCATGGTTTCCCACGTTGTCCCACGTTGTCCCACGTTGTCCCACGGTGTCCAACGATGTCCAACGGTGTCCAACGGTGTCCAACGGTGTCCAACGGTGTCCCACGTTGTCCCACGTTGTCCAACGGTGTCCAACGGTGTCCAACGGTGTCCAACGGTGTCCCAAGTTGTCCCACGTTGTCCCACGTTGTCCCACGGTGTCCAACGATGTCCAACGGTGTCCCACGTTGTCCCACGGTGTCCAACGATGTCCAACGGTGTCCCACGTTGTCCAACGGTGTCCCACGTTGTCCCACGTTGTCCCACGTTGTCCCACGTTGTCCCACGTTGTCCCACGTTGTCCCACGTTGTCCCACGTTGTCCAACGATGTCCAACGGTGTCCCACGTTGTCCCACGTTGTTCCATGGTTTCCCACGTTGTCCCACGTTGTCCCACGTTGTCCCACGTTGTCCCACGTTGTCCCACGGTGTCCCACGGTGTCCAACGATGTCCCACGTTGTCCCACGTTGTCCCACGTTGTCCCACGTTGTCCCACGTTGTCCCACGTTGTCCCACGTTGTCCCACGTTGTCCCACGATGTCCCACGTTGTCCCACGTTGTCCCACGTTGTCCCACGTTGTCCCACGTTGTCCCACGTTGTCCCACGTTGTCCCACGTTGTCCCACGTTGTCCCACGTTGTCCCACGTTGTCCCACGTTGTCCCACGTTGTCCCACGTTGTCCCACGGTGTCCAACGGTGTCCAACGATGTCCCACGTTGTCCCACGTTGTCCCACGTTGTCCCACGTTGTCCCACGATGTCCAACGGTGTCCAGCGATGTCCAACGGTGTCCAGCGATGTCCAACGGTGTCCCACGTTGTCCCACGTTTTCCCACGTTGTCCCACGTTGTCCCACGGTGTCCAACGATGTCCAACGATGTCCAACGGTGTCCCACGTTGTCCCACGTTGTTCCATGGTTTCCCACGTTGTCCCACGTTGTCCCACGTTGTCCCACGGTGTCCAACGATGTCCAACGGTGTCCAACGGTGTCCAACGGTGTCCAACGGTGTCCCACGTTGTCCCACGTTGTCCCACGTTGTCCCACGATGTCCCACGTTGTCCCACGTTGTCCCACGTTGTCCCACGTTGTCCCACGATGTCCCACGTTGTCCCACGTTGTCCCACGTTGTCCCACGTTGTCCCACGTTGTCCCACGTTGTCCAACGATGTCCAACGGTGTCCCACGTTGTCCCACGTTGTTCCATGGTTTCCCACGTTGTCCCACGTGGTCCCACGTTGTCCCACGGTGTCCAACGATGTCCAACGGTGTCCAACGGTGTCCAACGGTGTCCAACGGTGTCCAACGGTGTCCCACGTTGTCCCACGTTGTCCCACGTTGTCCCACGTTGTCCCACGTTGTCCCACGTTGTCCCACGTTGTCCCACGTTGTCCCACGTTGTCCCACGTTGTCCCACGGTGTCCAACGATGTCCAACGGTGTCCAACGGTGTCCCACGGTGTCCAACGGTGTCCCACGTTGTCCCACGTTGTCCCACGTTGTCCCACGTTGTCCCACGTTGTCCCACGTTGTCCCACGTTGTCCAACGATGTCCAACGGTGTCCCACGTTGTCCCACGTTGTTCCATGGTTTCCCACGTTGTCCCACGTTGTCCCACGTTGTCCCACGGTGTCCAACGATGTCCAACGGTGTCCAACGGTGTCCAACGGTGTCCAACGGTGTCCCACGTTGTCCCACGTTGTCCCACGTTGTCCCACGGTGTCCAACGATGTCCAACGGTGTCCCACGTTGTCCCACGTTGTCCCACGTTGTCCCACGTTGTCCCACGTTGTCCCACGATGTCCCACGTTGTCCCACGTTGTCCCACGTTGTCCCACGTTGTCCCACGTTGTCCCACGTTGTCCCACGTTGTCCCACGTTGTCCCACGTTGTCCCACGTTGTCCCACGTTGTCCCACGTTGTCCCACGTTGTCCCACGTTGTCCCACGGTGTCCAACGGTGTCCAACGATGTCCCACGTTGTCCCACGTTGTCCCACGTTGTCCCACGTTGTCCCACGATGTCCAACGGTGTCCAGCGATGTCCAACGGTGTCCAGCGATGTCCAACGGTGTCCCACGTTGTCCCACGTTTTCCCACGTTGTCCCACGTTGTCCCACGGTGTCCAACGATGTCCAACGATGTCCAACGGTGTCCCACGTTGTCCCACGTTGTTCCATGGTTTCCCACGTTGTCCCACGTTGTCCCACGTTGTCCCACGGTGTCCAACGATGTCCAACGGTGTCCAACGGTGTCCAACGGTGTCCAACGGTGTCCCACGTTGTCCCACGTTGTCCCACGTTGTCCCACGATGTCCCACGTTGTCCCACGTTGTCCCACGTTGTCCCACGTTGTCCCACGATGTCCCACGTTGTCCCACGTTGTCCCACGTTGTCCCACGTTGTCCCACGTTGTCCCACGTTGTCCCACGTTGTCCCACGGTGTCCAACGGTTTCCAACGATGTCCCACGTTGTCCCACGTTGTCCCACGTTGTCCCACGTTGTCCCACGATGTCCCACGTTGTCCCACGTTGTCCCACGTTGTCCCACGTTGTCCCACGTTGTCCCACGTTGTCCCACGTTGTCCCACGTTGTCCCACGTTGTCCCACGTTGTCCCACGTTGTCCCACGTTGTCCCACGGTGTCCAACGGTGTCCAACGATGTCCCACGTTGTCCCACGTTGTCCCACGTTGTCCCACGTTGTCCCACGATGTCCAACGGTGTCCAGCGATGTCCAACGGTGTCCAGCGATGTCCAACGGTGTCCCACGTTGTCCCACGTTTTCCCACGTTGTCCCACGTTGTCCCACGGTGTCCAACGATGTCCAACGATGTCCAACGGTGTCCCACGTTGTCCCACGTTGTTCCATGGTTTCCCACGTTGTCCCACGTTGTCCCACGTTGTCCCACGGTGTCCAACGATGTCCAACGGTGTCCAACGGTGTCCAACGGTGTCCAACGGTGTCCCACGTTGTCCCACGTTGTCCCACGTTGTCCCACGATGTCCCACGTTGTCCCACGTTGTCCCACGTTGTCCCACGTTGTCCCACGTTGTCCCACGTTGTCCCACGTTGTCCCACGGTGTCCAACGGTGTCCAACGATGTCCCACGTTGTCCCACGTTGTCCCACGTTGTCCCACGTTGTCCCACGATGTCCCACGTTGTCCCACGTTGTCCCACGTTGTCCCACGTTGTCCCACGTTGTCCCACGTTGTCCCACGTTGTCCCACGTTGTCCCACGTTGTCCCACGGTGTCCAACGATGTCCAACGGTGTCCAGCGATGTCCAACGGTGTCCCACGTTGTCCCACGTTTTCCCACGTTGTCCCACGTTTTCCCACGTTGTCCCACGTTGTCCCACAGTGTCCAACGATGTCCAACGATGTCCAACGGTGTCCCACGTTGTCCCACGTTGTTCCATGGTTTCCCACGTTGTCCCACGTTGTCCCACGTTGTCCCACGGTGTCCAACGATGTCCAACGGTGTCCAACGGTGTCCAACGGTGTCCAACGGTGTCCCACGTTGTCCCACGTTGTCCCACGTTGTCCCACGTTGTCCCACGTTGTCCCACGTTGTCCAACGATGTCCAACGGTGTCCCACGTTGTCCCACGTTGTCCCACGTTGTCCCACGTTGTCCCACGTTGTCCCACGTTGTCCCACGTTGTCCCACGTTGTCCCACGTTGTCCCACGTTGTCCCACGTTGTCCCACGTTGTCCCACGGTGTCCAACGGTGTCCAACGATGTCCCACGTTGTCCCACGTTGTCCCACGTTGTCCCACGTTGTCCCACGATGTCCCACGTTGTCCCACGTTGTCCCACGTTGTCCCACGTTGTCCCACGTTGTCCCACGGTGTCCAACGGTGTCCAACGATGTCCCACGTTGTCCCACGTTGTCCCACGTTGTCCCACGTTGTCCCACGTTGTCCCACGTTGTCCCACGTTGTCCCACGTTGTCCCACGTTGTCCCACGTTGTCCCACGTTGTCCCACGTTGTCCCACGTTGTCCCACGTTGTCCCACGTTGTCCCACGTTGTCCCACGTTGTCCCACGTTGTCCCACGTTGTCCCACGTTTTCCCACGTTGTCCCACGTTTTCCCACGTTGTCCCACGTTGTCCCACGGTGTCCAACGATGTCCAACGATGTCCAACGGTGTCCCACGTTGTCCCACGTTGTTCCATGGTTTCCCACGTTGTCCCACGTTGTCCCACGTTGTCCCACGTTGTCCCACGTTGTCCCACGTTGTCCCACGTTGTCCCACGTTGTCCCACGTTGTCCCACGTTGTCCCACGTTGTCCCACGGTGTCCAACGGTGTCCAACGATGTCCCACGTTGTCCCACGTTGTCCCACGTTGTCCCACGTTGTCCCACGATGTCCCACGTTGTCCCACGTTGTCCCACGTTGTCCCACGTTGTCCCACGTTGTCCCACGTTGTCCCACGTTGTCCCACGTTGTCCCACGTTGTCCCACGTTGTCCCACGTTGTCCCACGTTGTCCCACGGTGTCCAACGGTGTCCAACGATGTCCCACGTTGTCCCACGTTGTCCCACGTTGTCCCACGTTGTCCCACGATGTCCAACGGTGTCCAGCGATGTCCAACGGTGTCCAGCGATGTCCAACGGTGTCCCACGTTGTCCCACGTTGTCCCACGTTGTCCCACGGTGTCCCACGGTGTCCAACGATGTCCAACGATGTCCAACGGTGTCCCACGTTGTCCCACGTTGTTCCATGGTTTCCCACGTTGTCCCACGTTGTCCCACGTTGTCCCACGGTGTCCAACGATGTCCAACGGTGTCCAACGGTGTCCAACGGTGTCCAACGGTGTCCCACGTTGTCCCACGTTGTCCCACGTTGTCCCACGATGTCCCACGTTGTCCCACGTTGTCCCACGTTGTCCCACGTTGTCCCACGATGTCCCACGTTGTCCCACGTTGTCCCACGTTGTCCCACGTTGTCCCACGTTGTCCCACGTTGTCCAACGATGTCCAACGGTGTCCCACGTTGTCCCACGTTGTTCCATGGTTTCCCACGTTGTCCCACGTGGTCCCACGTTGTCCCACGGTGTCCAACGATGTCCAACGGTGTCCAACGGTGTCCAACGGTGTCCAACGGTGTCCCACGTTGTCCCACGTTGTCCCACGTTGTCCCACGGTGTCCAACGATGTCCAACGGTGTCCCACGTTGTCCCACGTTGTCCCACGTTGTCCCACGTTGTCCCACGTTGTCCCACGATGTCCCACGTTGTCCCACGTTGTCCCACGTTGTCCCACGTTGTCCCACGTTGTCCCACGTTGTCCCACGTTGTCCCACGTTGTCCCACGTTGTCCCACGTTGTCCCACGTTGTCCCACGTTGTCCCACGTTGTCCCACGTTGTCCCACGTTGTCCCACGGTGTCCAACGGTGTCCAACGATGTCCCACGTTGTCCCACGTTGTCCCACGTTGTCCCACGTTGTCCCACGATGTCCCACGTTGTCCCACGTTGTCCCACGTTGTCCCACGTTGTCCCACGTTGTCCCACGTTGTCCCACGTTGTCCCACGTTGTCCCACGGTGTCCAACGATGTCCAACGGTGTCCAGCGATGTCCAACGGTGTCCCACGTTGTCCCACGTTTTCCCACGTTGTCCCACGTTTTCCCACGTTGTCCCACGTTGTCCCACCGTGTCCAACGATGTCCAACGATGTCCAACGGTGTCCCACGTTGTCCCACGTTGTTCCATGGTTTCCCACGTTGTCCCACGTTGTCCCACGTTGTCCCACGGTGTCCAACGATGTCCAACGGTGTCCAACGGTGTCCAACGGTGTCCAACGGTGTCCCACGTTGTCCCACGTTGTCCCACGTTGTCCCACGTTGTCCCACGTTGTCCCACGTTGTCCAACGATGTCCAACGGTGTCCCACGTTGTCCCACGTTGTCCCACGTTGTCCCACGTTGTCCCACGTTGTCCCACGTTGTCCCACGTTGTCCCACGTTGTCCCACGTTGTCCCACGTTGTCCCACGTTGTCCCACGTTGTCCCACGGTGTCCAACGGTGTCCAACGATGTCCCACGTTGTCCCACGTTGTCCCACGTTGTCCCACGTTGTCCCACGATGTCCCACGTTGTCCCACGTTGTCCCACGTTGTCCCACGTTGTCCCACGTTGTCCCACGGTGTCCAACGGTGTCCAACGATGTCCCACGTTGTCCCACGTTGTCCCACGTTGTCCCACGTTGTCCCACGTTGTCCCACGTTGTCCCACGTTGTCCCACGTTGTCCCACGTTGTCCCACGTTGTCCCACGTTGTCCCACGTTGTCCCACGTTGTCCCACGTTGTCCCACGGTGTCCAACGGTGTCCAACGATGTCCAACGGTGTCCAACGGTGTCCAGCGATGTCCAACGGTGTCCAGCGATGTCCAACGGTGTCCCACGTTGTCCCACGTTGTCCCACGTTGTCCCACGGTGTCCCACGGTGTCCAACGATGTCCAACGATGTCCAACGGTGTCCCACGTTGTCCCACGTTGTTCCATGGTTTCCCACGTTGTCCCACGTTGTCCCACGTTGTCCCACGGTGTCCAACGATGTCCAACGGTGTCCAACGGTGTCCAACGGTGTCCAACGGTGTCCCACGTTGTCCCACGTTGTCCCACGTTGTCCCACGATGTCCCACGTTGTCCCACGTTGTCCCACGTTGTCCCACGTTGTCCCACGATGTCCCACGTTGTCCCACGTTGTCCCACGTTGTCCCACGTTGTCCCACGTTGTCCCACGTTGTCCAACGATGTCCAACGGTGTCCCACGTTGTCCCACGTTGTTCCATGGTTTCCCACGTTGTCCCACGTGGTCCCACGTTGTCCCACGGTGTCCAACGATGTCCAACGGTGTCCAACGGTGTCCAACGGTGTCCAACGGTGTCCCACGTTGTCCCACGTTGTCCCACGTTGTCCCACGGTGTCCAACGATGTCCAACGGTGTCCCACGTTGTCCCACGTTGTCCCACGTTGTCCCACGTTGTCCCACGTTGTCCCACGATGTCCCACGTTGTCCCACGTTGTCCCACGTTGTCCCACGTTGTCCCACGTTGTCCCACGTTGTCCCACGTTGTCCCACGTTGTCCCACGTTGTCCCACGTTGTCCCACGTTGTCCCACGTTGTCCCACGTTGTCCCACGTTGTCCCACGTTGTCCCACGGTGTCCAACGGTGTCCAACGATGTCCCACGTTGTCCCACGTTGTCCCACGTTGTCCCACGTTGTCCCACGATGTCCCACGTTGTCCCACGTTGTCCCACGTTGTCCCACGTTGTCCCACGTTGTCCCACGTTGTCCCACGTTGTCCCACGTTGTCCCACGGTGTCCAACGATGTCCAACGGTGTCCAGCGATGTCCAACGGTGTCCCACGTTGTCCCACGTTTTCCCACGTTGTCCCACGTTTTCCCACGTTGTCCCACGTTGTCCCACCGTGTCCAACGATGTCCAACGATGTCCAACGGTGTCCCACGTTGTCCCACGTTGTTCCATGGTTTCCCACGTTGTCCCACGTTGTCCCACGTTGTCCCACGGTGTCCAACGATGTCCAACGGTGTCCAACGGTGTCCAACGGTGTCCAACGGTGTCCCACGTTGTCCCACGTTGTCCCACGTTGTCCCACGTTGTCCCACGTTGTCCCACGTTGTCCAACGATGTCCAACGGTGTCCCACGTTGTCCCACGTTGTCCCACGTTGTCCCACGTTGTCCCACGTTGTCCCACGTTGTCCCACGTTGTCCCACGTTGTCCCACGTTGTCCCACGTTGTCCCACGTTGTCCCACGTTGTCCCACGGTGTCCAACGGTGTCCAACGATGTCCCACGTTGTCCCACGTTGTCCCACGTTGTCCCACGTTGTCCCACGATGTCCCACGTTGTCCCACGTTGTCCCACGTTGTCCCACGTTGTCCCACGTTGTCCCACGGTGTCCAACGGTGTCCAACGATGTCCCACGTTGTCCCACGTTGTCCCACGTTGTCCCACGTTGTCCCACGTTGTCCCACGTTGTCCCACGTTGTCCCACGTTGTCCCACGTTGTCCCACGTTGTCCCACGTTGTCCCACGTTGTCCCACGTTGTCCCACGTTGTCCCACGGTGTCCAACGGTGTCCAACGATGTCCCACGTTGTCCCACGTTGTCCCACGTTGTCCCACGTTGTCCCACGATGTCCCACGTTGTCCCACGTTGTCCCACGTTGTCCCACGTTGTCCCACGTTGTCCCACGTTGTCCCACGTTGTCCCACGTTGTCCCACGTTGTCCCACGGTGTCCAACGATGTCCAACGGTGTCCAGCGATGTCCAACGGTGTCCCACGTTGTCCCACGTTTTCCCACGTTGTCCCACGTTTTCCCACGTTGTCCCACGTTGTCCCACGGTGTCCAACGATGTCCAACGATGTCCAACGGTGTCCCACGTTGTCCCACGTTGTTCCATGGTTTCCCACGTTGTCCCACGTTGTCCCACGTTGTCCCACGGTGTCCAACGATGTCCAACGGTGTCCAACGGTGTCCAACGGTGTCCAACGGTGTCCCACGTTGTCCCACGTTGTCCCACGTTGTCCCACGTTGTCCCACGTTGTCCCACGTTGTCCAACGATGTCCAACGGTGTCCCACGTTGTCCCACGTTGTCCCACGTTGTCCCACGTTGTCCCACGTTGTCCCACGTTGTCCCACGTTGTCCCACGTTGTCCCACGTTGTCCCACGTTGTCCCACGTTGTCCCACGTTGTCGCACGTTGTCCCACGTTGTCCCACGTTGTCCCACGTTGTCCCACGTTGTCCCACGTTGTCCCACGTTGTCCCACGTTGTCCCACGTTGTCCCACGGTGTCCAACGGTGTCCAACGATGTCCCACGTTGTCCCACGTTGTCCCACGTTGTCCCACGTTGTCCCACGATGTCCAACGGTGTCCAGCGATGTCCAACGGTGTCCAGCGATGTCCAACGGTGTCCCACGTTGTCCCACGTTTTCCCACGTTGTCCCACGTTGTCCCACGGTGTCCAACGATGTCCAACGATGTCCAACGGTGTCCCACGTTGTCCCACGTTGTTCCATGGTTTCCCACGTTGTCCCACGTTGTCCCACGTTGTCCCACGGTGTCCCACGATGTCCAACGGTGTCCAACGGTGTCCAACGGTGTCCCACGTTGTCCCACGTTGTCCCACGTTGTCCCACGATGTCCCACGTTGTCCCACGTTGTCCCACGTTGTCCCACGTTGTCCCACGATGTCCCACGTTGTCCCACGTTGTCCCACGTTGTCCCACGTTGTCCCACGTTGTCCCACGTTGTCCAACGATGTCCAACGGTGTCCCACGTTGTCCCACGTTGTTCCATGGTTTCCCACGTTGTCCCACGTGGTCCCACGTTGTCCCACGGTGTCCAACGATGTCCAACGGTGTCCAACGGTGTCCAACGGTGTCCAACGGTGTCCCACGTTGTCCCACGTTGTCCCACGTTGTCCCACGGTGTCCAACGATGTCCAACGGTGTCCCACGTTGTCCCACGTTGTCCCACGTTGTCCCACGTTGTCCCACGTTGTCCCACGATGTCCCACGTTGTCCCACGTTGTCCCACGTTGTCCCACGTTGTCCCACGTTGTCCCACGTTGTCCCACGTTGTCCAACGGTGTCCAACGGTGTCCCACGTTGTCCCACGTTGTCCCACGTTGTCCCACGTTGTCCCACGTTGTCCCACGTTGTCCCACGTTGTCCCACGTTGTCCCACGTTGTCCCACGTTGTCCCACGGTGTCCAACGATGTCCAACGGTGTCCAACGGTGTCCCACGGTGTCCAACGGTGTCCCACGTTGTCCCACGTTGTCCCACGTTGTCCCACGTTGTCCCACGTTGTCCCACGTTGTCCCACGTTGTCCAACGATGTCCAACGGTGTCCCACGTTGTCCCACGTTGTTCCATGGTTTCCCACGTTGTCCCACGTTGTCCCACGTTGTCCCACGGTGTCCAACGATGTCCAACGGTGTCCAACGGTGTCCAACGGTGTCCAACGGTGTCCCACGTTGTCCCACGTTGTCCCACGTTGTCCCACGGTGTCCAACGATGTCCAACGGTGTCCCACGTTGTCCCACGTTGTCCCACGTTGTCCCACGTTTTCCCACGTTGTCCCACGATGTCCCACGTTGTCCCACGTTGTCCCACGTTGTCCCACGTTGTCCCACGTTGTCCCACGTTGTCCCACGTTGTCCCACGTTGTCCCACGTTGTCCCACGTTGTCCCACGTTGTCCCACGTTGTCCCACGTTGTCCCACGTTGTCCCACGTTGTCCCACGGTGTCCAACGGTGTCCAACGATGTCCCACGTTGTCCCACGTTGTCCCACGTTGTCCCACGTTGTCCCACGATGTCCAACGGTGTCCAGCGATGTCCAACGGTGTCCAGCGATGTCCAACGGTGTCCAGCGATGTCCAACGGTGTCCCACGTTGTCCCACGTTTTCCCACGTTGTCCCACGTTGTCCCACGGTGTCGAACGATGTCCAACGATGTCCAACGGTGTCCCACGTTGTCCCACGTTGTTCCATGGTTTCCCACGTTGTCCCACGTTGTCCCACGTTGTCCCACGGTGTCCAACGATGTCCAACGGTGTCCAACGGTGTCCAACGGTGTCCAACGGTGTCCCACGTTGTCCCACGTTGTCCCACGTTGTCCCACGATGTCCCACGTTGTCCCACGTTGTCCCACGTTGTCCCACGTTGTCCCACGATGTCTCACGTTGTCCCACGTTGTCCCACGTTGTCCCACGTGGTCCCACGTTGTCCCACGGTGTCCAACGATGTCCAACGGTGTCCAACGGTGTCCAACGGTGTCCAACGGTGTCCCACGTTGTCCCACGTTGTCCCACGTTGTCCCACGTTGTCCCACGTTGTCCCACGGTGTCCAACGATGTCCAACGGTGTCCCACGTTGTCCCACGTTGTCCCACGTTGTCCCACGTTGTCCCACGTTGTCCCACGATGTCCCACGTTGTCCCACGTTGTCCCACGTTGTCCCACGTTGTCCCACGTTGTCCCACGGTGTCCAACGATGTCCAACGGTGTCCCACGTTGTCCCACGTTGTCCCACGTTGTCCCACGATGTCCCACGTTGTCCCACGTTGTCCCACGTTGTCCCACGTTGTCCCACGGTGTCCAACGATGTCCAACGGTGTCCAGCGATGTCCAACGGTGTCCCACGTTGTCCCACGTTTTCCCACGTTGTCCCACGTTTTCCCACGTTGTCCCACGTTGTCCCACGGTGTCCAACGATGTCCAACGATGTCCAACGGTGTCCCACGTTGTCCCACGTTGTTCCATGGTTTCCCACGTTGTCCCACGTTGTCCCACGTTGTCCCACGGTGTCCAACGATGTCCAACGGTGTCCAACGGTGTCCAACGGTGTCCAACGGTGTCCCACGTTGTCCCACGTTGTCCCACGTTGTCCCACGTTGTCCCACGTTGTCCCACGTTGTCCAACGATGTCCAACGGTGTCCCACGTTGTCCCACGTTGTCCCACGTTGTCCCACGTTGTCCCACGTTGTCCCACGTTGTCCCACGGTGTCCAACGGTGTCCAACGATGTCCCACGTTGTCCCACGTTGTCCCACGTTGTCCCACGTTGTCCCACGATGTCCCACGTTGTCCCACGTTGTCCCACGATGTCCCACGTTGTCCCACGTTGTCCCACGTTGTCCCACGTTGTCCCACGATGTCCCACGTTGTCCCACGTTGTCCCACGTTGTCCCACGTTGTCCCACGTTGTCCCACGTTGTCCCACGTTGTCCCACGTTGTCCCACGTTGTCCCACGGTGTCCAACGATGTCCAACGGTGTCCAGCGATGTCCAACGGTGTCCCACGTTGTCCCACGTTTTCCCACGTTGTCCCACGTTTTCCCACGTTGTCCCACGTTGTCCCACGGTGTCCAACGATGTCCAACGATGTCCAACGGTGTCCCACGTTGTCCCACGTTGTTCCATGGTTTCCCACGTTGTCCCACGTTGTCCCACGTTGTCCCACGGTGTCCAACGATGTCCAACGGTGTCCAACGGTGTCCAACGGTGTCCAACGGTGTCCCACGTTGTCCCACGTTGTCCCACGTTGTCCCACGTTGTCCCACGTTGTCCCACGTTGTCCAACGATGTCCAACGGTGTCCCACGTTGTCCCACGTTGTCCCACGTTGTCCCACGTTGTCCCACGTTGTCCCACGATGTCCCACGTTGTCCCACGTTGTCCCACGTTGTCCCACGTTGTCCCACGATGTCCCACGTTGTCCCACGTTGTCCCACGTTGTCCCACGTTGTCCCACGTTGTCCCACGTTGTCCAACGATGTCCAACGGTGTCCCACGTTGTCCCACGTTGTTCCATGGTTTCCCACGTTGTCCCACGTGGTCCCACGTTGTCCCACGGTGTCCAACGATGTCCAACGGTGTCCAACGGTGTCCAACGGTGTCCAACGGTGTCCCACGTTGTCCCACGTTGTCCCACGTTGTCCCACGGTGTCCAACGATGTCCAACGGTGTCCCACGTTGTCCCACGTTGTCCCACGTTGTCCCACGTTGTCCCACGTTGTCCCACGATGTCCCACGTTGTCCCACGTTGTCCCACGTTGTCCCACGTTGTCCCACGTTGTCCCACGTTGTCCCACGTTGTCCAACGGTGTCCAACGGTGTCCCACGTTGTCCCACGTTGTCCCACGTTGTCCCACGTTGTCCCACGTTGTCCCACGTTGTCCCACGTTGTCCCACGTTGTCCCACGTTGTCCCACGTTGTCCCACGGTGTCCAACGATGTCCAACGGTGTCCAACGGTGTCCCACGGTGTCCAACGGTGACCCACGTTGTCCCACGTTGTCCCACGTTGTCCCACGTTGTCCCACGTTGTCCCACGTTGTCCCACGTTGTCCAACGATGTCCAACGGTGTCCCACGTTGTCCCACGTTGTTCCATGGTTTCCCACGTTGTCCCACGTTGTCCCACGTTGTCCCACGGTGTCCAACGATGTCCAACGGTGTCCAACGGTGTCCAACGGTGTCCAACGGTGTCCCACGTTGTCCCACGTTGTCCCACGTTGTCCCACGGTGTCCAACGATGTCCAACGGTGTCCCACGTTGTCCCACGTTGTCCCACGTTGTCCCACGTTGTCCCACGTTGTCCCACGATGTCCCACGTTGTCCCACGTTGTCCCACGTTGTCCCACGTTGTCCCACGTTGTCCCACGTTGTCCCACGTTGTCCCACGTTGTCCCACGTTTTCCCACGTTGTCCCACGTTGTCCCACGTTGTCCCACGTTGTCCCACGTTGTCCCACGTTGTCCCACGTTGTCCCACGTTGTCCCACGTTGTCCCACGTTGTCCCACGTTGTCCCACGTTGTCCCACGTTGTCCCACGTTGTCCCACGTTGTCCCACGTTGTCCCACGTTTTCCCACGTTGTCCCACGTTTTCCCACGTTGTCCCACGTTGTCCCACGGTGTCCAACGATGTCCAACGATGTCCAACGGTGTCCCACGTTGTCCCACGTTGTTCCATGGTTTCCCACGTTGTCCCACGTTGTCCCACGTTGTCCCACGTTGTCCCACGTTGTCCCACGTTGTCCCACGTTGTCCCACGTTGTCCCACGTTGTCCCACGTTGTCCCACGTTGTCCCACGTTGTCCCACGGTGTCCAACGGTGTCCAACGATGTCCCACGTTGTCCCACGTTGTCCCACGTTGTCCCACGTTGTCCCACGATGTCCCACGTTGTCCCACGTTGTCCCACGTTGTCCCACGTTGTCCCACGTTGTCCCACGTTGTCCCACGTTGTCCCACGTTGTCCCACGTTGTCCCACGTTGTCCCACGTTGTCCCACGTTGTCCCACGGTGTCCAACGGTGTCCAACGATGTCCCACGTTGTCCCACGTTGTCCCACGTTGTCCCACGTTGTCCCACGATGCCCAACGGTGTCCAGCGATGTCCAACGGTGTCCAGCGATGTCCAACGGTGTCCCACGTTGTCCCACGTTGTCCCACGTTGTCCCACGGTGTCCCACGGTGTCCAACGATGTCCAACGATGTCCAACGGTGTCCCACGTTGTCCCACGTTGTTCCATGGTTTCCCACGTTGTCCCACGTTGTCCCACGTTGTCCCACGGTGTCCAACGATGTCCAACGGTGTCCAACGGTGTCCAACGGTGTCCAACGGTGTCCCACGTTGTCCCACGTTGTCCCACGTTGTCCCACGATGTCCCACGTTGTCCCACGTTGTCCCACGTTGTCCCACGTTGTCCCACGATGTCCCACGTTGTCCCACGTTGTCCCACGTTGTCCCACGTTGTCCCACGTTGTCCCACGTTGTCCAACGATGTCCAACGGTGTCCCACGTTGTCCCACGTTGTTCCATGGTTTCCCACGTTGTCCCACGTGGTCCCACGTTGTCCCACGGTGTCCAACGATGTCCAACGGTGTCCAACGGTGTCCAACGGTGTCCAACGGTGTCCCACGTTGTCCCACGTTGTCCCACGTTGTCCCACGGTGTCCAACGATGTCCAACGGTGTCCCACGTTGTCCCACGTTGTCCCACGTTGTCCCACGTTGTCCCACGTTGTCCCACGATGTCCCACGTTGTCCCACGTTGTCCCACGTTGTCCCACGTTGTCCCACGTTGTCCCACGTTGTCCCACGTTGTCCCACGTTGTCCCACGTTGTCCCACGTTGTCCCACGTTGTCCCACGTTGTCCCACGTTGTCCCACGTTGTCCCACGTTGTCCCACGGTGTCCAACGGTGTCCAACGATGTCCCACGTTGTCCCACGTTGTCCCACGTTGTCCCACGTTGTCCCACGATGTCCCACGTTGTCCCACGTTGTCCCACGTTGTCCCACGTTGTCCCACGTTGTCCCACGTTGTCCCACGTTGTCCCACGTTGTCCCACGGTGTCCAACGATGTCCAACGGTGTCCAGCGATGTCCAACGGTGTCCCACGTTGTCCCACGTTTTCCCACGTTGTCCCACGTTTTCCCACGTTGTCCCACGTTGTCCCACCGTGTCCAACGATGTCCAACGATGTCCAACGGTGTCCCACGTTGTCCCACGTTGTTCCATGGTTTCCCACGTTGTCCCACGTTGTCCCACGTTGTCCCACGGTGTCCAACGATGTCCAACGGTGTCCAACGGTGTCCAACGGTGTCCAACGGTGTCCCACGTTGTCCCACGTTGTCCCACGTTGTCCCACGTTGTCCCACGTTGTCCCACGTTGTCCAACGATGTCCAACGGTGTCCCACGTTGTCCCACGTTGTCCCACGTTGTCCCACGTTGTCCCACGTTGTCCCACGTTGTCCCACGTTGTCCCACGTTGTCCCACGTTGTCCCACGTTGTCCCACGTTGTCCCACGTTGTCCCACGGTGTCCAACGGTGTCCAACGATGTCCCACGTTGTCCCACGTTGTCCCACGTTGTCCCACGTTGTCCCACGATGTCCCACGTTGTCCCACGTTGTCCCACGTTGTCCCACGTTGTCCCACGTTGTCCCACGGTGTCCAACGGTGTCCAACGATGTCCCACGTTGTCCCACGTTGTCCCACGTTGTCCCACGTTGTCCCACGTTGTCCCACGTTGTCCCACGTTGTCCCACGTTGTCCCACGTTGTCCCACGTTGTCCCACGTTGTCCCACGTTGTCCCACGTTGTCCCACGTTGTCCCACGGTGTCCAACGGTGTCCAACGATGTCCCACGTTGTCCCACGTTGTCCCACGTTGTCCCACGTTGTCCCACGATGTCCCACGTTGTCCCACGTTGTCCCACGTTGTCCCACGTTGTCCCACGTTGTCCCACGTTGTCCCACGTTGTCCCACGTTGTCCCACGTTGTCCCACGGTGTCCAACGATGTCCAACGGTGTCCAGCGATGTCCAACGGTGTCCCACGTTGTCCCACGTTTTCCCACGTTGTCCCACGTTTTCCCACGTTGTCCCACGTTGTCCCACGGTGTCCAACGATGTCCAACGATGTCCAACGGTGTCCCACGTTGTCCCACGTTGTTCCATGGTTTCCCACGTTGTCCCACGTTGTCCCACGTTGTCCCACGGTGTCCAACGATGTCCAACGGTGTCCAACGGTGTCCAACGGTGTCCAACGGTGTCCCACGTTGTCCCACGTTGTCCCACGTTGTCCCACGTTGTCCCACGTTGTCCCACGTTGTCCAACGATGTCCAACGGTGTCCCACGTTGTCCCACGTTGTCCCACGTTGTCCCACGTTGTCCCACGTTGTCCCACGTTGTCCCACGTTGTCCCACGTTGTCCCACGTTGTCCCACGTTGTCCCACGTTGTCCCACGTTGTCCCACGTTGTCCCACGTTGTCCCACGTTGTCCCACGTTGTCCCACGTTGTCCCACGTTGTCCCACGGTGTCCAACGGTGTCCAACGATGTCCCACGTTGTCCCACGTTGTCCCACGTTGTCCCACGTTGTCCCACGATGTCCAACGGTGTCCAGCGATGTCCAACGGTGTCCAGCGATGTCCAACGGTGTCCCACGTTGTCCCACGTTTTCCCACGTTGTCCCACGTTGTCCCACGGTGTCCAACGATGTCCAACGATGTCCAACGGTGTCCCACGTTGTCCCACGTTGTTCCATGGTTTCCCACGTTGTCCCACGTTGTCCCACGTTGTCCCACGGTGTCCAACGATGTCCAACGGTGTCCAACGGTGTCCAACGGTGTCCCACGTTGTCCCACGTTGTCCCACGTTGTCCCACGATGTCCCACGTTGTCCCACGTTGTCCCACGTTGTCCCACGTTGTCCCACGATGTCCCACGTTGTCCCACGTTGTCCCACGTTGTCCCACGTTGTCCCACGTTGTCCCACGTTGTCCAACGATGTCCAACGGTGTCCCACGTTGTCCCACGTTGTTCCATGGTTTCCCACGTTGTCCCACGTGGTCCCACGTTGTCCCACGGTGTCCAACGATGTCCAACGGTGTCCAACGGTGTCCAACGGTGTCCAACGGTGTCCCACGTTGTCCCACGTTGTCCCACGTTGTCCCACGGTGTCCAACGATGTCCAACGGTGTCCCACGTTGTCCCACGTTGTCCCACGTTGTCCCACGTTGTCCCACGTTGTCCCACGATGTCCCACGTTGTCCCACGTTGTCCCACGTTGTCCCACGTTGTCCCACGTTGTCCCACGTTGTCCCACGTTGTCCAACGGTGTCCAACGGTGTCCCACGTTGTCCCACGGTGTCCCACGTTGTCCCACGTTGTCCCACGTTGTCCCACGTTGTCCCACGTTGTCCCACGTTGTCCCACGTTGTCCCACGTTGTCCCACGGTGTCCAACGATGTCCAACGGTGTCCAACGGTGTCCCACGGTGTCCAACGGTGTCCCACGTTGTCCCACGTTGTCCCACGTTGTCCCACGTTGTCCCACGTTGTCCCACGTTGTCCCACGTTGTCCAACGATGTCCAACGGTGTCCCACGTTGTCCCACGTTGTTCCATGGTTTCCCACGTTGTCCCACGTTGTCCCACGTTGTCCCACGGTGTCCAACGATGTCCAACGGTGTCCAACGGTGTCCAACGGTGTCCAACGGTGTCCCACGTTGTCCCACGTTGTCCCACGTTGTCCCACGGTGTCCAACGATGTCCAACGGTGTCCCACGTTGTCCCACGTTGTCCCACGTTGTCCCACGTTGTCCCACGTTGTCCCACGATGTCCCACGTTGTCCCACGTTGTCCCACGTTGTCCCACGTTGTCCCACGTTGTCCCACGTTGTCCCACGTTGTCCCACGTTGTCCCACGTTGTCCCACGTTGTCCCACGTTGTCCCACGTTGTCCCACGTTGTCCCACGTTGTCCCACGGTGTCCAACGGTGTCCAACGATGTCCCACGTTGTCCCACGTTGTCCCACGTTGTCCCACGTTGTCCCACGATGTCCAACGGTGTCCAGCGATGTCCAACGGTGTCCAGCGATGTCCAACGGTGTCCCACGTTGTCCCACGTTTTCCCACGTTGTCCCACGTTGTCCCACGGTGTCCAACGATGTCCAACGATGTCCAACGGTGTCCCACGTTGTCCCACGTTGTTCCATGGTTTCTCACGTTGTCCCACGTTGTCCCACGTTGTCCCACGGTGTCCAACGATGTCCAACGGTGTCCAACGGTGTCCAACGGTGTCCAACGGTGTCCCACGTTGTCCCACGTTGTCCCACGTTGTCCCACGATGTCCCACGTTGTCCCACGTTGTCCCACGTTGTCCCACGTTGTCCCACGATGTCCCACGTTGTCCCACGTTGTCCCACGTTGTCCCACGTGGTCCCACGTTGTCCCACGGTGTCCAACGATGTCCAACGGTGTCCAACGGTGTCCAACGGTGTCCAACGGTGTCCCACGTTGTCCCACGTTGTCCCACGTTGTCCCACGTTGTCCCACGTTGTCCCACGGTGTCCAACGATGTCCAACGGTGTCCCACGTTGTCCCACGTTGTCCCACGTTGTCCCACGTTGTCCCACGTTGTCCCACGATGTCCCACGTTGTCCCACGTTGTCCCACGTTGTCCCACGTTGTCCCACGTTGTCCCACGGTGTCCAACGTTGTCCCACGTTGTCCCACGTTGTCCCACGTTGTCCAACGGTGTCCAACGGTGTCCCACGTTGTCCCACGTTGTCCCACGTTGTCCCACGTTGTCCCACGTTGTCCCACGTTGTCCCACGTTGTCCCACGTTGTCCCACGTTGTCCCACGTTGTCCCACGGTGTCCAACGATGTCCAACGGTGTCCAACGGTGTCCCACGGTGTCCAACGGTGTCCCACGTTGTCCCACGTTGTCCCACGTTGTCCCACGTTGTCCCACGTTGTCCCACGTTGTCCCACGTTGTCCAACGATGTCCAACGGTGTCCCACGTTGTCCCACGTTGTTCCATGGTTTCCCACGTTGTCCCACGTTGTCCCACGTTGTCCCACGGTGTCCAACGATGTCCAACGGTGTCCAACGGTGTCCAACGGTGTCCAACGGTGTCCCACGTTGTCCCACGTTGTCCCACGTTGTCCCACGGTGTCCAACGATGTCCAACGGTGTCCCACGTTGTCCCACGTTGTCCCACGTTGTCCCACGTTGTCCCACGTTGTCCCACGATGTCCCACGTTGTCCCACGTTGTCCCACGTTGTCCCACGTTGTCCCACGTTGTCCCACGTTGTCCCACGTTGTCCCACGTTGTCCCACGTTGTCCCACGTTGTCCCACGTTGTCCCACGTTGTCCCACGTTGTCCCACGTTGTCCCACGGTGTCCAACGGTGTCCAACGATGTCCCACGTTGTCCCACGTTGTCCCACGTTGTCCCACGTTGTCCCACGATGTCCAACGGTGTCCAGCGATGTCCAACGGTGTCCAGCGATGTCCAACGGTGTCCCACGTTGTCCCACGTTTTCCCACGTTGTCCCACGTTGTCCCACGGTGTCCAACGATGTCCAACGATGTCCAACGGTGTCCCACGTTGTCCCACGTTGTTCCATGGTTTCCCACGTTGTCCCACGTTGTCCCACGTTGTCCCACGGTGTCCAACGATGTCCAACGGTGTCCAACGGTGTCCAACGGTGTCCAACGGTGTCCCACGTTGTCCCACGTTGTCCCACGTTGTCCCACGATGTCCCACGTTGTCCCACGTTGTCCCACGTTGTCCCACGTTGTCCCACGATGTCCCACGTTGTCCCACGTTGTCCCACGTTGTCCCACGTGGTCCCACGTTGTCCCACGGTGTCCAACGATGTCCAACGGTGTCCAACGGTGTCCAACGGTGTCCAACGGTGTCCCACGTTGTCCCACGTTGTCCCACGTTGTCCCACGTTGTCCCACGTTGTCCCACGGTGTCCAACGATGTCCAACGGTGTCCCACGTTGTCCCACGTTGTCCCACGTTGTCCCACGTTGTCCCACGTTGTCCCACGATGTCCCACGTTGTCCCACGTTGTCCCACGTTGTCCCACGTTGTCCCACGTTGTCCCACGGTGTCCAACGATGTCCAACGGTGTCCCACGTTGTCCCACGTTGTCCCACGTTGTCCCACGTTGTCCCACGTTGTCCCACGATGTCCCACGTTGTCCCACGTTGTCCCACGTTGTCCCACGTTGTCCCACGGTGTCCAACGATGTCCAACGGTGTCCAGCGATGTCCAACGGTGTCCCACGTTGTCCCACGTTTTCCCACGTTGTCCCACGATGTCCCACGTTGTCCCACGTTGTCCCACGATGTCCCACGTTGTCCCACGTTGTCCCACGTTGTCCCACGTTGTCCTACGGTGTCCAACGATGTCCAACGGTGTCCAGCGATGTCCAACGGTGTCCCACGTTGTCCCACGTTGTCCCACGTTGTCCCACGATGTCCCACGTTGTCCCACGTTGTCCCACGTTGTCCCACGTTGTCCCACGTTGTCCCACGGTGTCCAACGGTGTCCAACGATGTCCCACGTTGTCCCACGTTGTCCCACGTTGTCCCACGTTGTCCCACGTTGTCCCACGTTGTCCCACGTTGTCCCACGTTGTCCCACGTTGTCCCACGTTGTCCCACGTTGTCCCACGTTGTCCCACGTTGTCCCACGTTGTCCCACGGTGTCCAACGGTGTCCAACGATGTCCCACGTTGTCCCACGTTGTCCCACGTTGTCCCACGTTGTCCCACGATGTCCCACGTTGTCCCACGTTGTCCCACGTTGTCCCACGTTGTCCCACGTTGTCCCACGTTGTCCCACGTTGTCCCACGTTGTCCCACGTTGTCCCACGGTGTCCAACGATGTCCAACGGTGTCCAGCGATGTCCAACGGTGTCCCACGTTGTCCCACGTTTTCCCACGTTGTCCCACGTTTTCCCACGTTGTCCCACGTTGTCCCACGGTGTCCAACGATGTCCAACGATGTCCAACGGTGTCCCACGTTGTCCCACGTTGTTCCATGGTTTCCCACGTTGTCCCACGTTGTCCCACGTTGTCCCACGGTGTCCAACGATGTCCAACGGTGTCCAACGGTGTCCAACGGTGTCCAACGGTGTCCCACGTTGTCCCACGTTGTCCCACGTTGTCCCACGCTGTCCCACGTTGTCCCACGTTGTCCAACGATGTCCAACGGTGTCCCACGTTGTCCCACGTTGTCCCACGTTGTCCCACGTTGTCCCACGTTGTCCCACGATGTCCCACGTTGTCCCACGTTGTCCCACGTTGTCCCACGTTGTCCCACGATGTCCCACGTTGTCCCACGTTGTCCCACGTTGTCCCACGTTGTCCCACGTTGTCCCACGTTGTCCAACGATGTCCAACGGTGTCCCACGTTGTCCCACGTTGTTCCATGGTTTCCCACGTTGTCCCACGTGGTCCCACGTTGTCCCACGGTGTCCAACGATGTCCAACGGTGTCCAACGGTGTCCAACGGTGTCCAACGGTGTCCCACGTTGTCCCACGTTGTCCCACGTTGTCCCACGGTGTCCAACGATGTCCAACGGTGTCCCACGTTGTCCCACGTTGTCCCACGTTGTCCCACGTTGTCCCACGTTGTCCCACGATGTCCCACGTTGTCCCACGTTGTCCCACGTTGTCCCACGTTGTCCCACGTTGTCCCACGTTGTCCCACGTTGTCCAACGGTGTCCAACGGTGTCCCACGTTGTCCCACGTTGTCCCACGTTGTCCCACGTTGTCCCACGTTGTCCCACGTTGTCCCACGTTGTCCCACGTTGTCCCACGTTGTCCCACGGTGTCCAACGATGTCCAACGGTGTCCAACGGTGTCCCACGGTGTCCAACGGTGTCCCACGTTGTCCCACGTTGTCCCACGTTGTCCCACGTTGTCCCACGTTGTCCCACGTTGTCCCACGTTGTCCAACGATGTCCAACGGTGTCCCACGTTGTCCCACGTTGTTCCATGGTTTCCCACGTTGTCCCACGTTGTCCCACGTTGTCCCACGGTGTCCAACGATGTCCAACGGTGTCCAACGGTGTCCAACGGTGTCCAACGGTGTCCCACGTTGTCCCACGTTGTCCCACGTTGTCCCACGGTGTCCAACGATGTCCAACGGTGTCCCACGTTGTCCCACGTTGTCCCACGTTGTCCCACGTTGTCCCACGTTGTCCCACGTGGTCCCACGTTGTCCCACGGTGTCCAACGATGTCCAACGGTGTCCAACGGTGTCCAACGGTGTCCAACGGTGTCCCACGTTGTCCCACGTTGTCCCACGTTGTCCCACGTTGTCCCACGTTGTCCCACGGTGTCCAACGATGTCCAACGGTGTCCCACGTTGTCCCACGTTGTCCCACGTTGTCCCACGTTGTCCCACGTTGTCCCACGATGTCCCACGTTGTCCCACGTTGTCCCACGTTGTCCCACGTTGTCCCACGTTGTCCCACGGTGTCCAACGATGTCCAACGGTGTCCCACGTTGTCCCACGTTGTCCCACGTTGTCCCACGTTGTCCCACGTTGTCCCACGTTGTCCCACGATGTCCCACGTTGTCCCACGTTGTCCCACGTTGTCCCACGTTGTCCCACGGTGTCCAACGATGTCCAACGGTGTCCAGCGATGTCCAACGGTGTCCCACGTTGTCCCACGTTTTCCCACGTTGTCCCACGTTTTCCCACGTTGTCCCACGTTGTCCCACGGTGTCCAACGATGTCCAACGATGTCCAACGGTGTCCCACGTTGTCCCACGTTGTTCCATGGTTTCCCACGTTGTCCCACGTTGTCCCACGTTGTCCCACGGTGTCCAACGATGTCCAACGGTGTCCAACGGTGTCCAACGGTGTCCAACGGTGTCCCACGTTGTCCCACGTTGTCCCACGTTGTCCCACGTTGTCCCACGTTGTCCCACGTTGTCCAACGATGTCCAACGGTGTCCCACGTTGTCCCACGTTGTCCCACGTTGTCCCACGTTGTCCCACGTTGTCCCACGTTGTCCCACGGTGTCCAACGGTGTCCAACGATGTCCCACGTTGTCCCACGTTGTCCCACGTTGTCCCACGTTGTCCCACGATGTCCCACGTTGTCCCACGTTGTCCCACGTTGTCCCACGTTGTCCCACGTTGTCCCACGGTGTCCAACGGTGTCCAACGATGTCCCACGTTGTCCCACGTTGTCCCACGGTGTCCAACGATGTCCAACGGTGTCCCACGTTGTCCCACGTTGTCCCACGTTGTCCCACGTTGTCCCACGTTGTCCCACGATGTCCCACGTTGTCCCACGTTGTCCCACGTTGTCCCACGTTGTCCCACGTTGTCCCACGGTGTCCAACGATGTCCAACGGTGTCCCACGTTGTCCCACGTTGTCCCACGTTGTCCCACGTTGTCCCACGTTGTCCCACGTTGTCCCACGATGTCCCACGTTGTCCCACGTTGTCCCACGTTGTCCCACGTTGTCCCACGGTGTCCAACGATGTCCAACGGTGTCCAGCGATGTCCAACGGTGTCCCACGTTGTCCCACGTTTTCCCACGTTGTCCCACGTTTTCCCACGTTGTCCCACGTTGTCCCACGGTGTCCAACGATGTCCAACGATGTCCAACGGTGTCCCACGTTGTCCCACGTTGTTCCATGGTTTCCCACGTTGTCCCACGTTGTCCCACGTTGTCCCACGGTGTCCAACGATGTCCAACGGTGTCCAACGGTGTCCAACGGTGTCCAACGGTGTCCCACGTTGTCCCACGTTGTCCCACGTTGTCCCACGTTGTCCCACGTTGTCCCACGTTGTCCAACGATGTCCAACGGTGTCCCACGTTGTCCCACGTTGTCCCACGTTGTCCCACGTTGTCCCACGTTGTCCCACGTTGTCCCACGGTGTCCAACGGTGTCCAACGATGTCCCACGTTGTCCCACGTTGTCCCACGTTGTCCCACGTTGTCCCACGATGTCCCACGTTGTCCCACGTTGTCCCACGTTGTCCCACGTTGTCCCACGTTGTCCCACGGTGTCCAACGGTGTCCAACGATGTCCCACGTTGTCCCACGTTGTCCCACGTTGTCCCACGTTGTCCCACGTTGTCCCACGTTGTCCCACGTTGTCCCACGTTGTCCCACGTTGTCCCACGTTGTCCCACGTTGTCCCACGTTGTCCCACGTTGTCCCACGTTGTCCCACGTTGTCCCACGGTGTCCAACGGTGTCCAACGATGTCCCACGTTGTCCCACGTTGTCCCACGTTGTCCCACGTTGTCCCACGATGTCCCACGTTGTCCCACGTTGTCCCACGTTGTCCCACGTTGTCCCACGTTGTCCCACGTTGTCCCACGTTGTCCCACGTTGTCCCACGTTGTCCCACGGTGTCCAACGATGTCCAACGGTGTCCAGCGATGTCCAACGGTGTCCCACGTTGTCCCACGTTTTCCCACGTTGTCCCACGTTTTCCCACGTTGTCCCACGTTGTCCCACGGTGTCCAACGATGTCCAACGATGTCCAACGGTGTCCCACGTTGTCCCACGTTGTTCCATGGTTTCCCACGTTGTCCCACGTTGTCCCACGTTGTCCCACGGTGTCCAACGATGTCCAACGGTGTCCAACGGTGTCCAACGGTGTCCAACGGTGTCCCACGTTGTCCCACGTTGTCCCACGTTGTCCCACGTTGTCCCACGTTGTCCCACGTTGTCCAACGATGTCCAACGGTGTCCCACGTTGTCCCACGTTGTCCCACGTTGTCCCACGTTGTCCCACGTTGTCCCACGTTGTCCCACGTTGTCCCACGTTGTCCCACGTTGTCCCACGTTGTCCCACGTTGTCCCACGTTGTCCCACGGTGTCCAACGGTGTCCAACGATGTCCCACGTTGTCCCACGTTGTCCCACGTTGTCCCACGTTGTCCCACGATGTCCCACGTTGTCCCACGTTGTCCCACGTTGTCCCACGTTGTCCCACGTTGTCCCACGTTGTCCCACGTTGTCCCACATTGTCCCACGTTGTCCCACGTTGTCCGACGTTGTCCCACGTTGTCCCACGTTGTCCCACGTTGTCCCACGTTGTCCCACGGTGTCCAACGATGTCCAACGGTGTCCAACGGTGTCCCACGGTGTCCAACGGTGTCCAACGGTGTCCCACGGTGTCCAACGGTGTCCCACGATGTCCCACGTTGTCCCACGTTGTCCCACGTTGTCCCACGATGTCCCACGTTGTCCAACGATGTCCAACGGTGTCCCACGTTGTCCCACGTTGTCCTACGTTGTCCCACGTTGTCCTACGTTGTCCCAAGTTGTCCCACGTTGTCCCACGTTGTCCCACGGTGTCCAACGGTGTCCCACGTTGTCCCACGTTGTCCCACGGTGTCCAACGATGTCCAACGGTGTCCAACGGTGTCCCACGGTGTCCCACGTTGTCCCACGTTGTCCCACGTTGTCCAACGGTGTCCCACGATGTCCAACGATGTCCAACGATGTCCAACGGTGTCCAACGGTGTCCAACGTTGTCCCACGTTGTCCCACGTTGTCCTACGTTGTCCCACGTTGTCCCACGTTGTCCCACGTTGTCCCACGTTGTCCCACGTTGTCCCACGGTGTCCAACGGTGTCCCACGTTGTCCCACGTTGTCCCACGGTGTCCAACGATGTCCAACGGTGTCCAACGGTGTCCCACGGTGTCCCACGTTGTCCCACGTTGTCCCACGTTGTCCAACGGTGTCCCACGATGTCCAACGATGTCCAACGATGTCCAACGGTGTCCAACGGTGTCCCACGTTGTCCCACGTTGTCCCACGTTGTCCCACGGTGTCCAACGGTGTCCCACGATGTCCACCGATGTCCAACGGTGTCCAACGGTGTCCAACGGTGTCCAACGGTGTCCAACGATGTCCCACGTTGTCCCACGTTGTCCCACGTTGTCCCACGGTGTCCAACGATGTCCAACGGTGTCCCACGTTGTCCCACGTTGTCCCACGTTGTCCCACGTTGTCCCACGTTGTCCCACGTTGTCCCACGTTGTCCCACGTTGTCCCACGTTGTCCCACGTTGTCCCACGTTGTCCCACGTTGTCCCACGTTGTCCCACGGTGTCCAACGGTGTCCAACGATGTCCCACGTTGTCCCACGTTGTCCCACGTTGTCCCACGTTGTCCCACGATGTCCCACGTTGTCCCACGTTGTCCCACGTTGTCCCACGTTGTCCCACGTTGTCCCACGTTGTCCCACGTTGTCCCACATTGTCCCACGTTGTCCCACGTTGTCCGACGTTGTCCCACGTTGTCCCACGTTGTCCCACGTTGTCCCACGTTGTCCCACGGTGTCCAACGATGTCCAACGGTGTCCAACGGTGTCCCACGGTGTCCAACGGTGTCCAACGGTGTCCCACGGTGTCCAACGGTGTCCCACGATGTCCCACGTTGTCCCACGTTGTCCCACGTTGTCCCACGATGTCCCACGTTGTCCAACGATGTCCAACGGTGTCCCACGTTGTCCCACGTTGTCCTACGTTGTCCCACGTTGTCCCACGTTGTCCCAAGTTGTCCCACGTTGTCCCACGTTGTCCCACGGTGTCCAACGGTGTCCCACGTTGTCCCACGTTGTCCCACGGTGTCCAACGATGTCCAACGGTGTCCAACGGTGTCCCACGGTGTCCCACGTTGTCCCACGTTGTCCCACGTTGTCCAACGGTGTCCCACGATGTCCAACGATGTCCAACGATGTCCAACGGTGTCCAACGGTGTCCAACGTTGTCCCACGTTGTCCCACGTTGTCCTACGTTGTCCCACGTTGTCCCACGTTGTCCCACGTTGTCCCACGTTGTCCCACGTTGTCCCACGGTGTCCAACGGTGTCCCACGTTGTCCCACGTTGTCCCACGTTGTCCCACGTTGTCCCACGATGTCCCACGTTGTCCCACGTTGTCCCACGTTGTCCCACGTTGTCCCACGTTGTCCCACGTTGTCCCACGTTGTCCCACGGTGTCCAACGATGTCCAACGGTGTCCAACGGTGTCCCACGGTGTCCAACGGTGTCCCACGTTGTCCCACGTTGTCCCACGTTGTCCCACGTTGTCCCACGTTGTCCCACGTTGTCCAACGATGTCCAACGGTGTCCCACGTTGTCCCACGTTGTTCCATGGTTTCCCACGTTGTCCCACGTTGTCCAACGGTGTCCCACGATGTCCAACGATGTCCAACGATGTCCAACGGTGTCCAACGGTGTCCAACGTTGTCCCACGTTGTCCCACGTTGTCCTACGTTGTCCCACGTTGTCCCACGTTGTCCCACGTTGTCCCACGTTGTCCCACGTTGTCCCACGATGTCCCACGTTGTCCAACGATGTCCAACGGTGTCCCACGTTGTCCCACGTTGTCCTACGTTGTCCCACGTTGTCCCACGTTGTCCCAAGTTGTCCCACGTTGTCCCACGTTGTCCCACGGTGTCCAACGGTGTCCCACGTTGTCCCACGTTGTCCCACGGTGTCCAACGATGTCCAACGGTGTCCAACGGTGTCCCACGGTGTCCCACGTTGTCCCACGTTGTCCCACGTTGTCCCACGGTGTCCAAAGATGTCCAACGATGTCCAACGATGTCCAACGGTGTCCAACGGTGTCCAACGTTGTCCCACGTTGTCCCACGTTGTCCTACGTTGTCCCACGTTGTCCCACGTTGTCCCACGTTGTCCCACGTTGTCCCACGTTGTCCCACGGTGTCCAACGGTGTCCCACGTTGTCCCACGATGTCCAACGATGTCCAACGATGTCCAACGGTGTCCAAAGGTGTCCCACGTTGTCCCACGTTGTCCCACGTTGTCCCACGGTGTCCAACGGTGTCCCACGATGTCCACCGATGTCCAACGGTGTCCAACGGTGTCCAACGGTGTCCAACGGTGTCCAACGATGTCCCACGTTGTCCCACGTTGTCCCACGTTGTCCCACGGTGTCCAACGATGTCCAACGGTGTCCCACGTTGTCCCACGTTGTCCCACGTTGTCCCACGTTGTCCCACGTTGTCCCACGTTGTCCCACGTTGTCCCACGTTGTCCCACGTTGTCCCACGGTGTCCAACGATGTCCAACGATGTCCAACGGTGTCCAACGGTGTCCCACGTTGTCCCACGTTGTCCCACGTTGTCCCACGTTGTCCCACGGTGTCCAACGATGTCCAACGGTGTCCCACGTTGTCCAACGGTGTCCCACGTTGTCCCACGTTGTCCCACGTTGTCCCACGTTGTCCCACGTTGTCCCACGATGTCCCACGTTGTCCCACGTTGTCCCACGTTGTCCCACGTTGTCCCACGTTGTCCCACGTTGTCCCACGTTGTCCCACGTTGTCCCACGTTGTCCCACGGTGTCCAACGATGTCCAACGGTGTCCAACGGTGTCCCACGGTGTCCAACGGTGTCCCAAGTTGTCCCACGTTGTCCCACGTTGTCCCACGTTGTCCCACGTTGTCCAACGATGTCCAACGGTGTCCCACGTTGTCCCACGTTGTCCCACGTTGTCCCACGTTGTCCCACGTTGTCCCACGTTGTCCCACGTTGTCCCACGTTGTCCCACGTTGTCCCACGGTGTCCAACGATGTCCAACGATGTCCAACGGTGTCCCACGATGTCCAACGATGTCCAACGATGTCCAACGGTGTCCAACGGTGTCCCACGTTGTCCCACGTTGTCCCGCGTTGTCCCACGGTGTCCAACGATGTCCAACGGTGTCCCACGTTGTCCAACGGTGTCCCACGTTGTCCCACGTTGTCCCACGTTGTCCCACGTTGTCCCACGTTGTCCCACGTTGTCCCACGTTGTCCCACGATGTCCCACGTTGTCCCACGTTGTCCCACGTTGTCCCACGTTGTCCCACGTTGTCCCACGTTGTCCCACGTTGTCCCACGTTGTCCCACGTTGTCCCACGTTGTCCCACGGTGTCCAACGATGTCCAACGGTGTCCAACGGTGTCCCACGGTGTCCAACGGTGTCCCACGTTGTCCCACGTTGTCCCACGTTGTCCCACGTTGTCCCACGTTGTCCAACGATGTCCAACGGTGTCCCACGTTGTCCCACGTTGTCCCACGTTGTCCCACGTTGTCCCACGTTGTCCCACGTTGTCCCACGTTGTCCCACGTTGTCCAACGTTGTCCCACGGTGTCCAACGATGTCCAACGATGTCCAACGGTGTCCCACGATGTCCAACGATGTCCAACGATGTCCAACGGTGTCCAACGGTGTCCCACATTGTCCCACGTTGTCCCGCGTTGTCCCACGGTGTCCAACGATGTCCAACGGTGTCCCACGTTGTCCAACGGTGTCCCACGTTGTCCCACGTTGTCCCACGTTGTCCCACGTTGTCCCACGTTGTCCCACGATGTCCCACGTTGTCCCACGTTGTCCCAAGTTGTCCCAAGTTGTCCCACGTTGTCCCACGTTGTCCCACGTTGTCCCACGTTGTCCCACGTTGTCCCACGGTGTCCAACGGTGTCCAACGATGTCCCACGTTGTCCCACGTTGTCCCACGTTGTCCCACGTTGTCCCACGATGTCCAACGGTGTCCAGCGATGTCCAACGGTGTCCAGCGATGTCCAACGGTGTCCAGCGATGTCCAACGGTGTCCCACGTTGTCCCACGTTTTCCCACGTTGTCCCACGTTGTCCCACGGTGTCCAACGATGTCCAACGATGTCCAACGGTGTCCCACGTTGTCCCACGTTGTTCCATGGTTTCCCACGTTGTCCCACGTTGTCCCACGTTGTCCCACGGTGTCCAACGATGTCCAACGGTGTCCAACGGTGTCCAACGGTGTCCAACGGTGTCCCACGTTGTCCCACGTTGTCCCACGTTGTCCCACGATGTCCCACGTTGTCCCACGTTGTCCCACGTTGTCCCACGTTGTCCCACGATGTCCCACGTTGTCCCACGTTGTCCCACGTTGTCCCACGTGGGCCCACGTTGTCCCACGGTGTCCAACGATGTCCAACGGTGTCCAACGGTGTCCAACGGTGTCCAACGGTGTCCCACGTTGTCCCACGTTGTCCCACGTTGTCCCACGGTGTCCAACGATGTCCAACGGTGTCCCACGTTGTCCCACGTTGTCCCACGTTGTCCCACGTTGTCCCACGTTGTCCCACGATGTTCCACGTTGTCCCACGTTGTCCCACGTTGTCCCACGTTGTCCCACGTTGTCCCACGGTGTCCAACGATGTCCAACGGTGTCCCACGTTGTCCCACGTTGTCCCACGTTGTCCCACGTTGTCCCACGTTGTCCCACGTTGTCCCACGTTGTCCCACGTTGTCCCACGTTGTCCCACGTTGTCCCACGGTGTCCAACGATGTCCAACGGTGTCCCACGTTGTCCCACGTTGTCCTACGTTGTCCCACGTTGTCCCACGTTGTCCCAAGTTGTCCCACGTTGTCCCACGTTGTCCCACGGTGTCCAACGGTGTCCCACGTTGTCCCACGTTTTCCCACGGTGTCCAACGATGTCCAACGGTGTCCAACGGTGTCCCACGGTGTCCCACGTTGTCCCACGTTGTCCCACGTTGTCCAACGGTGTCCCACGATGTCCAACGATGTCCAACGATGTCCAACGGTGTCCAACGGTGTCCAACGTTGTCCCACGTTGTCCCACGTTGTCCCACGTTGTCCCACGTTGTCCCACGTTGTCCCACGTTGTCCCACGTTGTCCCACGTTGTCCCACGTTGTCCCACGGTGTCCAGCGATGTCCAACGGTGTCCCACGTTGTCCCACGTTGTCCCACGTTGTCCCACGTTGTCCCACGTTGTCCCACGTTGTCCCACGTTGTCCCACGTTGTCCAACGGTGTCCCACGATGTCCAACGATGTCCAACGATGTCCAACGGTGTTCAACGGTGTCCCACGTTGTCCCACGTTGTCCCACGTTGTCCCACGGTGTCCAACGGTGTCCCACGATGTCCACCGATGTCCAACGGTGTCCAACGGTGTCCAACGGTGTCCAACGGTGTCCAACGATGTCCCACGTTGTCCCACGTTGTCCCACGTTGTCCCACGGTGTCCAACGATGTCCAACGGTGTCCCACGTTGTCCCACGTTGTCCCACGTTGTCCCACGTTGTCCCACGTTGTCCCACGTTGTCCCACGTTGTCCCACGTTGTCCCACGTTGTCCCACGTTGTCCCACGGTGTCCAACGATGTCCAACGATGTCCAACGGTGTCCAACGGTGTCCCACGTTGTCCCACGTTGTCCCACGTTGTCCCACGTTGTCCCACGGTGTCCAACGATGTCCAACGGTGTCCCACGTTGTCCAACGGTGTCCCACGTTGTCCCACGTTGTCCCACGTTGTCCCACGTTGTCCCACGTTGTCCCACGATGTCCCACGTTGTCCCACGTTGTCCCACGTTGTCCCACGTTGTCCCACGTTGTCCCACGTTGTCCCACGTTGTCCCACGTTGTCCCACGTTGTCCCACGGTGTCCAACGATGTCCAACGGTGTCCAACGGTGTCCCACGGTGTCCAACGGTGTCCCACGTTGTCCCACGTTGTCCCACGTTGTCCCACGTTGTCCCACGTTGTCCAACGATGTCCAACGGTGTCCCACGTTGTCCCACGTTGTCCCACGTTGTCCCACGTTGTCCCACGTTGTCCCACGTTGTCCCACGTTGTCCCACGTTGTCCCACGTTGTCCCACGGTGTCCAACGATGTCCAACGATGTCCAACGGTGTCCCACGATGTCCAACGATGTCCAACGATGTCCAACGGTGTCCAACGGTGTCCCACGTTGTCCCACGTTGTCCCGCGTTGTCCCACGGTGTCCAACGATGTCCAACGGTGTCCCACGTTGTCCAACGGTGTCCCACGTTGTCCCACGTTGTCCCACGTTGTCCCACGTTGTCCCACGTTGTCCCACGTTGTCCCACGTTGTCCCACGATGTCCCACGTTGTCCCACGTTGTCCCACGTTGTCCCACGTTGTCCCACGTTGTCCCACGTTGTCCCACGTTGTCCCACGTTGTCCCACGTTGTCCCACGTTGTCCCACGGTGTCCAACGATGTCCAACGGTGTCCAACGGTGTCCCACGGTGTCCAACGGTGTCCCACGTTGTCCCACGTTGTCCCACGTTGTCCCACGTTGTCCCACGTTGTCCAACGATGTCCAACGGTGTCCCACGTTGTCCCACGTTGTCCCACGTTGTCCCACGTTGTCCCACGTTGTCCCACGTTGTCCCACGTTGTCCCACGTTGTCCCACGTTGTCCCACGGTGTCCAACGATGTCCAACGATGTCCAACGATGTCCAACGATGTCCAACGATGTCCAACGGTGTCCAACGGTGTCCCACATTGTCCCACGTTGTCCCGCGTTGTCCCACGGTGTCCAACGATGTCCAACGGTGTCCCACGTTGTCCAACGGTGTCCCACGTTGTCCCACGTTGTCCCACGTTGTCCCACGTTGTCCCACGTTGTCCCACGATGTCCCACGTTGTCCCACGTTGTCCCAAGTTGTCCCAAGTTGTCCCACGTTGTCCCACGTTGTCCCACGTTGTCCCACGTTGTCCCACGTTGTCCCACGGTGTCCAACGGTGTCCAACGATGTCCCACGTTGTCCCACGTTGTCCCACGTTGTCCCACGTTGTCCCACGATGTCCAACGGTGTCCAGCGATGTCCAACGGTGTCCAGCGATGTCCAACGGTGTCCAGCGATGTCCAACGGTGTCCCACGTTGTCCCACGTTTTCCCACGTTGTCCCACGTTGTCCCACGGTGTCCAACGATGTCCAACGATGTCCAACGGTGTCCCACGTTGTCCCACGTTGTTCCATGTTTTCCCACGTTGTCCCACGTTGTCCCACGTTGTCCCACGGTGTCCAACGATGTCCAACGGTGTCCAACGGTGTCCAACGGTGTCCAACGGTGTCCCACGTTGTCCCACGTTGTCCCACGTTGTCCCACGATGTCCCACGTTGTCCCACGTTGTCCCACGTTGTCCCACGTTGTCCCACGTTGTCCCACGTTGTCCCACGTTGTCCCACGTTGTCCCACGTGGTCCCACGTTGTCCCACGGTGTCCAACGATGTCCAACGGTGTCCAACGGTGTCCAACGGTGTCCAACGGTGTCCCACGTTGTCCCACGTTGTCCCACGTTGTCCCACGGTGTCCAACGCTGTCCAACGGTGTCCCACGTTGTCCCACGTTGTCCCACGTTGTCCCACGTTGTCCCACGTTGTCCCACGATGTCCCACGTTGTCCCACGTTGTCCCACGTTGTCCCACGTTGTCCCACGTTGTCCCACGGTGTCCAACGATGTCCAACGGTGTCCCACGTTGTCCCACGTTGTCCCACGTTGTCCCACGTTGTCCCACGTTGTCCCACGATGTCCCACGTTGTCCCACGTTGTCCCACGTTGTCCCACGTTGTCCCACGGTGTCCAACGATGTCCAACGGTGTCCCACGTTGTCCCACGTTGTCCTACGTTGTCCCACGTTGTCCCACGTTGTCCCAAGTTGTCCCACGTTGTCCCACGTTGTCCCACGGTGTCCAACGGTGTCCCACGTTGTCCCACGTTGTCCCACGGTGTCCAACGATGTCCAACGGTGTCCAACGGTGTCCCACGGTGTCCCACGTTGTCCCACGTTGTCCCACGTTGTCCAACGGTGTCCCACGATGTCCAACGATGTCCAACGATGTCCAACGGTGTCCAACGGTGTCCAACGTTGTCCCACGGTGTCCAACGATGTCCAACGGTGTCCCACGTTGTCCAACGGTGTCCCACGTTGTCCCACGTTGTCCCACGTTGTCCCACGTTGTCCCACGTTGTCCCACGTTGTCCCACGTTGCCCCACGTTGTCCCACGTTGTCCCGCGTTGTCCCACGGTGTCCAACGATGTCCAACGGTGTCCAACGGTGTCCCACGGTGTCCAACGGTGTCCCACGTTGTCCCACGTTGTCCCACGTTGTCCCACGTTGTCCCACGTTGTCCCACGTTGTCCAACGATGTCCAACGGTGTCCCACGTTGTCCCACGTTGTTCCATGGTTTCCCACGTTGTCCCACGTTGTCCCACGTTGTCCCACGTTGTCCCACGTTGGCCCACGTTGTCCCACGTTGTCCCACGTTGTCCCACGATGTCCCACGTTGTCCCACGTTGTCCCACGTTGTCCCACGTTGTCCCACGTTGTCCCACGTTGTCCCACGTTGTCCCACGTTGTCCCAAGTTGTCCCACGCTGTCCCACGTTGTCCCACGTTGTCCCACGTTGTCCCACGTTGTCCCACGGTGTCCAACGGTGTCCAACGATGTCCCACGTTGTCCCACGTTGTCCCACGTTGTCCCACGTTGTCCCACGATGTCCCACGTTGTCCCACGTTGTCCCACGTTGTCCCACGTTGTCCCACGTTGTCCCACGTTGTCCCACGTTGTCCCACGTTGTCCCACGTTGTCCCACGGTGTCCAACGATGTCCAACGGTGTCCAGCGATGTCCAACGGTGTCCCACGTTGTCCCACGTATTCCCACGTTGTCCCACGTTGTCCCACGGTGTCCAACGATGTCCAACGATGTCCAACGGTGTCCCACGTTGTCCCACGTTGTTCCATGGTTTCCCACGTTGTCCCACGTTGTCCCACGTTGTCCCACGGTGTCCAACGATGTCCAACGGTGTCCAACGGTGTCCAACGGTGTCCAACGGTGTCCCACGTGGTCCCACGTTGTCCCACGTTGTCCCACGTTGTCCCACGGTGTCCAACGATGTCCAACGGTGTCCCACGTTGTCCCACGTTGTCCCACGTTGTCCCACGTTGTCCCACGATGTCCCACGTTGTCCCACGTTGTCCCACGTTGTCCCACGTTGTCCCACGTCGTCCCACGTTGTCCCACGTTGTCCCACGTTGTCCAACGTTGTCCCACGTTGTCCCACGTTGTCCCACGTTGTCCCACGGTGTCCAACGGTGTCCAACGATGTCCCACGTTGTCCCACGTTGTCCCACGTTGTCCCACGTTGTCCCACGATGTCCCACGTTGTCCCACGTTGTCCGACGTTGTCCCACGTTGTCCCACGTTGTCCCACGTTGTCCCACGTTGTCCCACGTTGTCCCACGTTGTCCCACGTTGTCCCACGTTGTCCCACGTTGTCCCACGGTGTCCAACGATGTCCAACGGTGTCCAGCGATGTCCAACGGTGTCCCACGTTGTCCCACGTTTTCCCACGTTGTCCCACGTTGTCCCACGTTGTCCCACGTTGTCCCACGTTGTCCCACGTTGTCCCACGTTGTCCCACGTTGTCCCACGGTGTCCAACGATGTCCAACGGTGTCCAGCGATGTCCAACGGTGTCCCACGTTGTCCCACGTTTTCCCACGTTGTCCCACGTTGTCCCACGGTGTCCAACGATGTCCAACGATGTCCAACGGTGTCCCACGTTGTCCCACGTTGTTCCATGGTTTCCCACGTTGTCCCACGTTGTCCCACGTTGTCCCACGGTGTCCAACGATGTCCAACGGTGTCCAACGGTGTCCAACGGTGTCCAACGGTGTCCCACGTTGTCCCACGTTGTCCCACGTTGTCCCACGATGTCCCACGTTGTCCCACGTTGTCCCACGTTGTCCCACGTTGTCCCACGTGGTCCCACGTTGTCCCACGTTGTCCCACGGTGTCCAACGATGTCCAACGGTGTCCAGCGATGTCCAACGGTGTCCAGCGATGTCCAACGGTGTCCAACGGTGTCCAACGGTGTCCCACGTTGTCCCACGTTGTCCCACGTTGTCCCACGGTGTCCAACGATGTCCAACGGTGTCCAACGGTGTCCAACGGTGTCCAACGGTGTCCCACGTTGTCCCACGTTGTCCCACGTTGTCCCACGTTGTCCCACGTTGTCCCACGTTGTCCCACGTTGTCCCACGTTGTCCCACGTTGTCCCACGTTGTCCCACGTTGTCCCACGTTGTCCCACGTTGTCCCACGTTGTCCCACGGTGTCCAACGATGTCCAACGGTGTCCAGCGATGTCCAACGGTGTCCCACGTTGTCCCACGTTTTCCCACGTTGTCCCACGTTGTCCCACGTTGTCCCACGTTGTCCCACGTTGTCCCACGTTGTCCCACGTTGTCCCACGTTGTCCCACGGTGTCCAACGATGTCCAACGGTGTCCAGCGATGTCCAACGGTGTCCCACGTTGTCCCACGTTTTCCCACGTTGTCCCACGTTGTCCCACGGTGTCCAACGATGTCCAACGATGTCCAACGGTGTCCCACGTTGTCCCACGTTGTTCCATGGTTTCCCACGTTGTCCCACGTTGTCCCACGTTGTCCCACGGTGTCCAACGATGTCCAACGGTGTCCAACGGTGTCCAACGGTGTCCAACGGTGTCCCACGTTGTCCCACGTTGTCCCACGTTGTCCCACGTTGTCCCACGTTGTCCCACGATGTCCCACGTTGTCCCACGTTGTCCCACGTTGTCCCACGTTGTCCCACGTTGTCCCACGTTGTCCCACGTTGTCCCACGTTGTCCCGCGTTGTCCCACGTTGTCCCACGTTGTCCCACGTTGTCCCACGGTGTCCAACGATGTCCCACGGTGTCCAGCGATGTCCAACGGTGTCCCACGTTGTCCCACGTTTTCCCACGTTGTCCCACGTTGTCCCACGGTGTCCAACGATGTCCAACGATGTCCAACGGTGTCCCACGTTGTCCCACGTTGTTCCATGGTTTCCCACGTTGTCCCACGTTTTCCCACGTTGTCCCACGTTGTCCCACGGTGTCCAACGATGTCCAACGATGTCCAACGGTGTCCCACGTTGTCCCACGTTGTTCCATGGTTTCCCACGTTGTCCCACGTTGTCCCACGTTGTCCCACGTTGTCCCACGGTGTCCAACGATGTCCAACGGTGTCCAACGGTGTCCAACGGTGTCCCACGGTGTCCAACGGTGTCCCACGTTGTCCCACGTTGTCCCACGTTGTCCCACGTTGTCCCACGTTGTCCCACGTTGTCCAACGATGTCGAACGGTGTCCCACGTTGTCCCACGTTGTCCCACGTTGTCCCACGTTGTCCCACGTTGTCCCACGTTGTCCAACGATGTCCAACGGTGTCCCACGTTGTCCCACGTTGTTCCATGGTTTCCCACGTTGTCCCACGTTGTCCCACGTTGTCCCACGGTGTCCAACGATGTCCAACGGTGTCCAACGGTGTCCAACGGTGTCCAACGGTGTCCCACGTTGTCCCACGTTGTCCAACGGTGTCCAACGGTGTCCAACGGTGTCCAACGGTGTCCCAAGTTGTCCCACGTTGTCCCACGTTGTCCCACGGTGTCCAACGATGTCCAACGGTGTCCCACGTTGTCCCACGGTGTCCAACGATGTCCAACGGTGTCCCACGTTGTCCAACGGTGTCCCACGTTGTCCCACGGTGTCCAACGATGTCCAACGGTGTCCCACGTTGTCCCACGTTGTCCCACGTTGTCCCACGTTGTCCCACGTTGTCCCACGTTGTCCCACGTTGTCCCACGTTGTCCAACGGTGTCCCACGTTGTCCCACGTTGTCCCACGTTGTCCCACGTTGTCCCACGTTGTCCCACGTTGTCCCACGTTGTCCCACGTTGTCCCACGTTGTCCCACGTTGTCCCACGTTGTCCCACGTTGTCCCACGTTGTCCCACGTTGTCCCACGTTGTCCCACGTTGTCCCACGTTGTCCCACGGTGTCCAACGATGTCCAACGGTGTCCAACGGTGTCCAACGGTGTCCCACGGTGTCCAACGGTGTCCCACGTTGTCCCACGTTGTCCCACGTTGTCCCACGTTGTCCCACGTTGTCCCACGTTGTCCCACGTTGTCCAACGATGTCGAACGGTGTCCCACGTTGTCCCACGTTGTCCCACGTTGTCCCACGTTGTCCCACGTTGTCCAACGATGTCCAACGGTGTCCCACGTTGTCCCACGTTGTCCCACGTTGGCCCACGTTGTCCCACGTTGTCCCACGT
Organism: Bombus terrestris; assembly: GCF_910591885.1. Lineage (NCBI taxonomy): Eukaryota > Metazoa > Arthropoda > Insecta > Hymenoptera > Apidae > Bombus > Bombus terrestris. The sequence continues at coordinate 174,605 of NW_025963620.1, read as the reverse complement.
TGTCCCACGATGTCCCACGTTGTCCCACGTTGTCCCACGTTGTCCCACGTTGTCCCACGTTGTCCCACGTTGTCCCACGTTGTCCCACGTTGTCCCACGGTGTCCCACGTTGTCCCACGTTGTCCCACGTTGTCCCACGTTGTCCCACGTTGTCCCACGGTGTCCAACGGTGTCCAACGATGTCCCACGTTGTCCCACGTTGTCCCACGTTGTCCCACGTTGTCCCACGATGTCCCACGTTGTCCCACGTTGTCCAAAGGTGTCCCACGTTGTCCCACGGTGTCCAACGATGTCCAACGGTGTCCCACGTTGTCCCACGTTGTCCCACGGTGTCCAACGATGTCCAACGGTGTCCAGCGATGTCCAACGGTGTCCCACGTTGTCCCACGTATTCCCACGTTGTCCCACGTTGTCCCACGGTGTCCAACGATGTCCAACGATGTCCAACGGTGTCCCACGTTGTCCCACGTTGTTCCACGGTTTCCCACGTTGTCCCACGTTGTCCCACGTTGTCCCACGGTGTCCAACGATGTCCAACGGTGTCCAACGGTGTCCAACGGTGTCCAACGGTGTCCCACGTGGTCCCACGTTGTCCCACGTTGTCCCACGTTGTCCCACGGTGTCCAACGATGTCCAACGGTGTCCCACGTTGTCCCACGTTGTCCCACGTTGTCCCACGTTGTCCCACGATGTCCCACGTTGTCCCACGTTGTCCCACGTTGTCCCACGTTGTCCCACGTCGTCCCACGTTGTCCCACGTTGTCCCACGTTGTCCCACGTTGTCCCACGTTGTCCCACGTCGTCCCACGTTGTCCCACGTTGTCCCACGTTGTCCCACGTTGTCCCACGTTGTCCCACGTTGTCCCACGTTGTCCCACGGTGTCCAACGGTGTCCCACGGTGTCCAACGGTGTCCAACGGTGTCCCACGGTGTCCAACGGTGTCCCACGATGTCCCACGTTGTCCCACGTTGTCCCACGTTGTCCCACGATGTCCCACGTTGTCCAACGATGTCCAACGGTGTCCCACGTTGTCCCACGTTGTCCTACGTTGTCCCACGTTGTCCCACGTTGTCCCACGGTGTCCAACGGTGTCCCACGTTGTCCCACGTTGTCCCACGGTGTCCAACGATGTCCAACGGTGTCCAACGGTGTCCCACGGTGTCCCACGTTGTCCCACGTTGTCCCACGTTGTCCAACGGTGTCCCACGATGTCCAACGATGTCCAACGATGTCCAACGGTGTCCAACGGTGTCCAACGTTGTCCCACGTTGTCCCACGTTGTCCTACGTTGTCCCACGTTGTCCCACGTTGTCCCACGTTGTCCCACGTTGTCCCACGTTGTCCCACGGTGTCCAACGGTGTCCCACGTTGTCCCACGTTGTCCCACGTTGTCCCACGTTGTCCCACGATGTCCCACGTTGTCCCACGTTGTCCCACGTTGTCCCACGTTGTCCCACGTTGTCCCACGTTGTCCCACGTTGTCCCACGGTGTCCAACGATGTCCAACGGTGTCCAACGGTGTCCCACGGTGTCCAACGGTGTCCCACGTTGTCCCACGTTGTCCCACGTTGTCCCACGTTGTCCCACGTTGTCCCACGTTGTCCAACGATGTCCAACGGTGTCCCACGTTGTCCCACGTTGTTCCATGGTTTCCCACGTTGTCCCACGTTGTCCAACGGTGTCCCACGATGTCCAACGATGTCCAACGATGTCCAACGGTGTCCAACGGTGTCCAACGTTGTCCCACGTTGTCCCACGTTGTCCTACGTTGTCCCACGTTGTCCCACGTTGTCCCACGTTGTCCCACGTTGTCCCACGTTGTCCCACGATGTCCCACGTTGTCCAACGATGTCCAACGGTGTCCCACGTTGTCCCACGTTGTCCTACGTTGTCCCACGTTGTCCCACGTTGTCCCAAGTTGTCCCACGTTGTCCCACGTTGTCCCACGGTGTCCAACGGTGTCCCACGTTGTCCCACGTTGTCCCACGGTGTCCAACGATGTCCAACGGTGTCCAACGGTGTCCCACGGTGTCCCACGTTGTCCCACGTTGTCCCACGTTGTCCCACGGTGTCCAAAGATGTCCAACGATGTCCAACGATGTCCAACGGTGTCCAACGGTGTCCAACGTTGTCCCACGTTGTCCCACGTTGTCCTACGTTGTCCCACGTTGTCCCACGTTGTCCCACGTTGTCCCACGTTGTCCCACGTTGTCCCACGGTGTCCAACGGTGTCCCACGTTGTCCCACGATGTCCAACGATGTCCAACGATGTCCAACGGTGTCCAAAGGTGTCCCACGTTGTCCCACGTTGTCCCACGTTGTCCCACGGTGTCCAACGGTGTCCCACGATGTCCACCGATGTCCAACGGTGTCCAACGGTGTCCAACGGTGTCCAACGGTGTCCAACGATGTCCCACGTTGTCCCACGTTGTCCCACGTTGTCCCACGGTGTCCAACGATGTCCAACGGTGTCCCACGTTGTCCCACGTTGTCCCACGTTGTCCCACGTTGTCCCACGTTGTCCCACGTTGTCCCACGTTGTCCCACGTTGTCCCACGTTGTCCCACGGTGTCCAACGATGTCCAACGATGTCCAACGGTGTCCAACGGTGTCCCACGTTGTCCCACGTTGTCCCACGTTGTCCCACGTTGTCCCACGGTGTCCAACGATGTCCAACGGTGTCCCACGTTGTCCAACGGTGTCCCACGTTGTCCCACGTTGTCCCACGTTGTCCCACGTTGTCCCACGTTGTCCCACGATGTCCCACGTTGTCCCACGTTGTCCCACGTTGTCCCACGTTGTCCCACGTTGTCCCACGTTGTCCCACGTTGTCCCACGTTGTCCCACGTTGTCCCACGGTGTCCAACGATGTCCAACGGTGTCCAACGGTGTCCCACGGTGTCCAACGGTGTCCCACGTTGTCCCACGTTGTCCCACGTTGTCCCACGTTGTCCCACGTTGTCCAACGATGTCCAACGGTGTCCCACGTTGTCCCACGTTGTCCCACGTTGTCCCACGTTGTCCCACGTTGTCCCACGTTGTCCCACGTTGTCCCACGTTGTCCCACGTTGTCCCACGGTGTCCAACGATGTCCAACGATGTCCAACGGTGTCCCACGATGTCCAACGATGTCCAACGATGTCCAACGGTGTCCAACGGTGTCCCACGTTGTCCCACGTTGTCCCGCGTTGTCCCACGGTGTCCAACGATGTCCAACGGTGTCCCACGTTGTCCAACGGTGTCCCACGTTGTCCCACGTTGTCCCACGTTGTCCCACGTTGTCCCACGTTGTCCCACGTTGTCCCACGTTGTCCCACGATGTCCCACGTTGTCCCACGTTGTCCCACGTTGTCCCACGTTGTCCCACGTTGTCCCACGTTGTCCCACGTTGTCCCACGTTGTCCCACGTTGTCCCACGTTGTCCCACGGTGTCCAACGATGTCCAACGGTGTCCAACGGTGTCCCACGGTGTCCAACGGTGTCCCACGTTGTCCCACGTTGTCCCACGTTGTCCCACGTTGTCCCACGTTGTCCAACGATGTCCAACGGTGTCCCACGTTGTCCCACGTTGTCCCACGTTGTCCCACGTTGTCCCACGTTGTCCCACGTTGTCCCACGTTGTCCCACGTTGTCCCACGTTGTCCCACGGTGTCCAACGATGTCCAACGATGTCCAACGGTGTCCCACGATGTCCAACGATGTCCAACGATGTCCAACGGTGTCCAACGGTGTCCCACATTGTCCCACGTTGTCCCGCGTTGTCCCACGGTGTCCAACGATGTCCAACGGTGTCCCACGTTGTCCAACGGTGTCCCACGTTGTCCCACGTTGTCCCACGTTGTCCCACGTTGTCCCACGTTGTCCCACGATGTCCCACGTTGTCCCACGTTGTCCCAAGTTGTCCCAAGTTGTCCCACGTTGTCCCACGTTGTCCCACGTTGTCCCACGTTGTCCCACGTTGTCCCACGGTGTCCAACGGTGTCCAACGATGTCCCACGTTGTCCCACGTTGTCCCACGTTGTCCCACGTTGTCCCACGATGTCCAACGGTGTCCAGCGATGTCCAACGGTGTCCAGCGATGTCCAACGGTGTCCAGCGATGTCCAACGGTGTCCCACGTTGTCCCACGTTTTCCCACGTTGTCCCACGTTGTCCCACGGTGTCCAACGATGTCCAACGATGTCCAACGGTGTCCCACGTTGTCCCACGTTGTTCCATGGTTTCCCACGTTGTCCCACGTTGTCCCACGTTGTCCCACGGTGTCCAACGATGTCCAACGGTGTCCAACGGTGTCCAACGGTGTCCAACGGTGTCCCACGTTGTCCCACGTTGTCCCACGTTGTCCCACGATGTCCCACGTTGTCCCACGTTGTCCCACGTTGTCCCACGTTGTCCCACGATGTCCCACGTTGTCCCACGTTGTCCCACGTTGTCCCACGTGGTCCCACGTTGTCCCACGGTGTCCAACGATGTCCAACGGTGTCCAACGGTGTCCAACGGTGTCCAACGGTGTCCCACGTTGTCCCACGTTGTCCCACGTTGTCCCACGGTGTCCAACGTTGTCCAACGGTGTCCCACGTTGTCCCACGTTGTCCCACGTTGTCCCACGTTGTCCCACGTTGTCCCACGATGTTCCACGTTGTCCCACGTTGTCCCACGTTGTCCCACGTTGTCCCACGTTGTCCCACGGTGTCCAACGATGTCCAACGGTGTCCCACGTTGTCCCACGTTGTCCCACGTTGTCCCACGTTGTCCCACGTTGTCCCACGATGTCCCACGTTGTCCCACGTTGTCCCACGTTGTCCCACGTTGTCCCACGGTGTCCAACGATGTCCAACGGTGTCCCACGTTGTCCCACGTTGTCCTACGTTGTCCCACGTTGTCCCACGTTGTCCCACGTTGTCCCACGTTGTCCCACGTTGTCCCACGGTGTCCAACGGTGTCCCACGTTGTCCCACGTTGTCCCACGGTGTCCAACGATGTCCAACGGTGTCCAACGGTGTCCCACGGTGTCCCACGTTGTCCCACGTTGTCCCACGTTGTCCAACGGTGTCCCACGATGTCCAACGATGTCCAACGATGTCCAACGGTGTCCAACGGTGTCCAACGTTGTCCCACGTTGTCCCACGTTGTCCTACGTTGTCCCACGTTGTCCCACGTTGTCCCACGTTGTCCCACGTTGTCCCACGTTGTCCCACGTTGTCCCACGGTGTCCAGCGATGTCCAACGGTGTCCCACGTTGTCCCACGTTGTCCCACGTTGTCCCACGTTGTCCCACGTTGTCCCACGTTGTCCCACGTTGTCCCACGTTGTCCAACGGTGTCCCACGATGTCCAACGATGTCCAACGATGTCCAACGGTGTTCAACGGTGTCCCACGTTGTCCCACGTTGTCCCACGTTGTCCCACGGTGTCCAACGGTGTCCCACGATGTCCACCGATGTCCAACGGTGTCCAACGGTGTCCAACGGTGTCCAACGGTGTCCAACGATGTCCCACGTTGTCCCACGTTGTCCCACGTTGTCCCACGGTGTCCAACGATGTCCAACGGTGTCCCACGTTGTCCCACGTTGTCCCACGTTGTCCCACGTTGTCCCACGTTGTCCCACGTTGTCCCACGTTGTCCCACGTTGTCCCACGTTGTCCCACGTTGTCCCACGGTGTCCAACGATGTCCAACGATGTCCAACGGTGTCCAACGGTGTCCCACGTTGTCCCACGTTGTCCCACGTTGTCCCACGTTGTCCCACGGTGTCCAACGATGTCCAACGGTGTCCCACGTTGTCCAACGGTGTCCCACGTTGTCCCACGTTGTCCCACGTTGTCCCACGTTGTCCCACGTTGTCCCACGATGTCCCACGTTGTCCCACGTTGTCCCACGTTGTCCCACGTTGTCCCACGTTGTCCCACGTTGTCCCACGTTGTCCCACGTTGTCCCACGTTGTCCCACGGTGTCCAACGATGTCCAACGGTGTCCAACGGTGTCCCACGGTGTCCAACGGTGTCCCACGTTGTCCCACGTTGTCCCACGTTGTCCCACGTTGTCCCACGTTGTCCAACGATGTCCAACGGTGTCCCACGTTGTCCCACGTTGTCCCACGTTGTCCCACGTTGTCCCACGTTGTCCCACGTTGTCCCACGTTGTCCCACGTTGTCCCACGTTGTCCCACGGTGTCCAACGATGTCCAACGATGTCCAACGGTGTCCCACGATGTCCAACGATGTCCAACGATGTCCAACGGTGTCCAACGGTGTCCCACGTTGTCCCACGTTGTCCCGCGTTGTCCCACGGTGTCCAACGATGTCCAACGGTGTCCCACGTTGTCCAACGGTGTCCCACGTTGTCCCACGTTGTCCCACGTTGTCCCACGTTGTCCCACGTTGTCCCACGTTGTCCCACGTTGTCCCACGATGTCCCACGTTGTCCCACGTTGTCCCACGTTGTCCCACGTTGTCCCACGTTGTCCCACGTTGTCCCACGTTGTCCCACGTTGTCCCACGTTGTCCCACGTTGTCCCACGGTGTCCAACGATGTCCAACGGTGTCCAACGGTGTCCCACGGTGTCCAACGGTGTCCCACGTTGTCCCACGTTGTCCCACGTTGTCCCACGTTGTCCCACGTTGTCCAACGATGTCCAACGGTGTCCCACGTTGTCCCACGTTGTCCCACGTTGTCCCACGTTGTCCCACGTTGTCCCACGTTGTCCCACGTTGTCCCACGTTGTCCCACGTTGTCCCACGGTGTCCAACGATGTCCAACGATGTCCAACGATGTCCAACGGTGTCCCACGATGTCCAACGATGTCCAACGATGTCCAACGGTGTCCAACGGTGTCCCACATTGTCCCACGTTGTCCCGCGTTGTCCCACGGTGTCCAACGATGTCCAACGGTGTCCCACGTTGTCCAACGGTGTCCCACGTTGTCCCACGTTGTCCCACGTTGTCCCACGTTGTCCCACGTTGTCCCACGATGTCCCACGTTGTCCCACGTTGTCCCAAGTTGTCCCAAGTTGTCCCACGTTGTCCCACGTTGTCCCACGTTGTCCCACGTTGTCCCACGTTGTCCCACGGTGTCCAACGGTGTCCAACGATGTCCCACGTTGTCCCACGTTGTCCCACGTTGTCCCACGTTGTCCCACGATGTCCAACGGTGTCCAGCGATGTCCAACGGTGTCCAGCGATGTCCAACGGTGTCCAGCGATGTCCAACGGTGTCCCACGTTGTCCCACGTTTTCCCACGTTGTCCCACGTTGTCCCACGGTGTCCAACGATGTCCAACGATGTCCAACGGTGTCCCACGTTGTCCCACGTTGTTCCATGTTTTCCCACGTTGTCCCACGTTGTCCCACGTTGTCCCACGGTGTCCAACGATGTCCAACGGTGTCCAACGGTGTCCAACGGTGTCCAACGGTGTCCCACGTTGTCCCACGTTGTCCCACGTTGTCCCACGATGTCCCACGTTGTCCCACGTTGTCCCACGTTGTCCCACGTTGTCCCACGATGTCCCACGTTGTCCCACGTTGTCCCACGTTGTCCCACGTGGTCCCACGTTGTCCCACGGTGTCCAACGATGTCCAACGGTGTCCAACGGTGTCCAACGGTGTCCAACGGTGTCCCACGTTGTCCCACGGTGTCCCACGTTGTCCCACGGTGTCCAACGATGTCCAACGGTGTCCCACGTTGTCCCACGTTGTCCCACGTTGTCCCACGTTGTCCCACGTTGTCCCACGATGTCCCACGTTGTCCCACGTTGTCCCACGTTGTCCCACGTTGTCCCACGTTGTCCCACGGTGTCCAACGATGTCCAACGGTGTCCCACGTTGTCCCACGTTGTCCCACGTTGTCCCACGTTGTCCCACGTTGTCCCACGATGTCCCACGTTGTCCCACGTTGTCCCACGTTGTCCCACGTTGTCCCACGGTGTCCAACGATGTCCAACGGTGTCCCACGTTGTCCCACGTTGTCCTACGTTGTCCCACGTTGTCCCACGTTGTCCCAAGTTGTCCCACGTTGTCCCACGTTGTCCCACGGTGTCCAACGGTGTCCCACGTTGTCCCACGTTGTCCCACGGTGTCCAACGATGTCCAACGGTGTCCAACGGTGTCCCACGGTGTCCCACGTTGTCCCACGTTGTCCCACGTTGTCCAACGGTGTCCCACGATGTCCAACGATGTCCAACGATGTCCAACGGTGTCCAACGGTGTCCAACGTTGTCCCACGGTGTCCAACGATGTCCAACGGTGTCCCACGTTGTCCAACGGTGTCCCACGTTGTCCCACGTTGTCCCACGTTGTCCCACGTTGTCCCACGTTGTCCCACGTTGTCCCACGTTGCCCCACGTTGTCCCACGTTGTCCCGCGTTGTCCCACGGTGTCCAACGATGTCCAACGGTGTCCAACGGTGTCCCACGGTGTCCAACGGTGTCCCACGTTGTCCCACGTTGTCCCACGTTGTCCCACGTTGTCCCACGTTGTCCCACGTTGTCCAACGATGTCCAACGGTGTCCCACGTTGTCCCACGTTGTTCCATGGTTTCCCACGTTGTCCCACGTTGTCCCACGTTGTCCCACGTTGTCCCACGTTGGCCCACGTTGTCCCACGTTGTCCCACGTTGTCCCACGCTGTCCCACGTTGTCCCACGTTGTCCCACGTTGTCCCACGTTGTCCCACGTTGTCCCACGTTGTCCCACGTTGTCCCACGTTGTCCCAAGTTGTCCCACGTTGTCCCACGTTGTCCCACGTTGTCCCACGTTGTCCCACGTTGTCCCACGGTGTCCAACGGTGTCCAACGATGTCCCACGTTGTCCCACGTTGTCCCACGTTGTCCCACGTTGTCCCACGATGTCCCACGTTGTCCCACGTTGTCCCACGTTGTCCCACGTTGTCCCACGTTGTCCCACGTTGTCCCACGTTGTCCCACGTTGTCCCACGTTGTCCCACGGTGTCCAACGATGTCCAACGGTGTCCAGCGATGTCCAACGGTGTCCCACGTTGTCCCACGTATTCCCACGTTGTCCCACGTTGTCCCACGGTGTCCCACGATGTCCAACGATGTCCAACGGTGTCCCACGTTGTCCCACGTTGTTCCATGGTTTCCCACGTTGTCCCACGTTGTCCCACGTTGTCCCACGGTGTCCAACGATGTCCAACGGTGTCCAACGGTGTCCAACGGTGTCCAACGGTGTCCCACGTGGTCCCACGTTGTCCCACGTTGTCCCACGTTGTCCCACGGTGTCCAACGATGTCCAACGGTGTCCCACGTTGTCCCACGTTGTCCCACGTTGTCCCACGTTGTCCCACGATGTCCCACGTTGTCCCACGTTGTCCCACGTTGTCCCACGTTGTCCCACGTCGTCCCACGTTGTCCCACGTTGTCCCACGTTGTCCCACGTTGTCCCACGTTGTCCCACGTTGTCCCACGTTGTCCCACGGTGTCCAACGGTGTCCAACGATGTCCCACGTTGTCCCACGTTGTCCCACGTTGTCCCACGTTGTCCCACGATGTCCCACGTTGTCCCACGTTGTCCGACGTTGTCCCACGTTGTCCCACGTTGTCCCACGTTGTCCCACGTTGTCCCACGTTGTCCCACGTTGTCCCACGTTGTCCCACGTTGTCCCACGTTGTCCCACGGTGTCCAACGATGTCCAACGGTGTCCAGCGATGTCCAACGGTGTCCCACGTTGTCCCACGTTTTCCCACGTTGTCCCACGTTGTCCCACGTTGTCCCACGTTGTCCCACGTTGTCCCACGTTGTCCCACGTTGTCCCACGTTGTCCCACGGTGTCCAACGATGTCCAACGGTGTCCAGCGATGTCCAACGGTGTCCCACGTTGTCCCACGTTTTCCCACGTTGTCCCACGTTGTCCCACGGTGTCCAACGATGTCCAACGATGTCCAACGGTGTCCCACGTTGTCCCACGTTGTTCCATGGTTTCCCACGTTGTCCCACGTTGTCCCACGTTGTCCCACGGTGTCCAACGATGTCCAACGGTGTCCAACGGTGTCCAACGGTGTCCAACGGTGTCCCACGTTGTCCCACGTTGTCCCACGTTGTCCCACGATGTCCCACGTTGTCCCACGTTGTCCCACGTTGTCCCACGTTGTCCCACGTGGTCCCACGTTGTCCCACGTTGTCCCACGGTGTCCAACGATGTCCAACGGTGTCCAGCGATGTCCAACGGTGTCCAGCGATGTCCAACGGTGTCCAACGGTGTCCAACGGTGTCCCACGTTGTCCCACGTTGTCCCACGTTGTCCCACGGTGTCCAACGATGTCCAACGGTGTCCAACGGTGTCCAACGGTGTCCAACGGTGTCCCACGTTGTCCCACGTTGTCCCACGTTGTCCCACGTTGTCCCACGTTGTCCCACGTTGTCCCACGTTGTCCCACGTTGTCCCACGTTGTCCCACGTTGTCCCACGTTGTCCCACGTTGTCCCACGTTGTCCCACGTTGTCCCACGTTGTCCCACGGTGTCCAACGATGTCCAACGGTGTCCAGCGATGTCCAACGGTGTCCCACGTTGTCCCACGTTTTCCCACGTTGTCCCACGTTGTCCCACGTTGTCCCACGTTGTCCCACGTTGTCCCACGTTGTCCCACGTTGTCCCACGTTGTCCCACGGTGTCCAACGATGTCCAACGGTGTCCAGCGATGTCCAACGGTGTCCCACGTTGTCCCACGTTTTCCCACGTTGTCCCACGTTGTCCCACGGTGTCCAACGATGTCCAACGATGTCCAACGGTGTCCCACGTTGTCCCACGTTGTTCCATGGTTTCCCACGTTGTCCCACGTTGTCCCACGTTGTCCCACGGTGTCCAACGATGTCCAACGGTGTCCAACGGTGTCCAACGGTGTCCAACGGTGTCCCACGTTGTCCCACGTTGTCCCACGTTGTCCCACGTTGTCCCACGTTGTCCCACGATGTCCCACGTTGTCCCACGTTGTCCCACGTTGTCCCACGTTGTCCCACGTTGTCCCACGTTGTCCCACGTTGTCCCACGTTGTCCCGCGTTGTCCCACGTTGTCCCACGTTGTCCCACGTTGTCCCACGGTGTCCAACGATGTCCAACGGTGTCCAGCGATGTCCAACGGTGTCCCACGTTGTCCCACGTTTTCCCACGTTGTCCCACGTTGTCCCACGGTGTCCAACGATGTCCAACGATGTCCAACGGTGTCCCACGTTGTCCCACGTTGTTCCATGGTTTCCCACGTTGTCCCACGTTTTCCCACGTTGTCCCACGTTGTCCCACGGTGTCCAACGATGTCCAACGATGTCCAACGGTGTCCCACGTTGTCCCACGTTGTTCCATGGTTTCCCACGTTGTCCCACGTTGTCCCACGTTGTCCCACGTTGTCCCACGGTGTCCAACGATGTCCAACGGTGTCCAACGGTGTCCAACGGTGTCCCACGGTGTCCAACGTTGTCCCACGTTGTCCCACGTTGTCCCACGTTGTCCCACGTTGTCCCACGTTGTCCCACGTTGTCCAACGATGTCGAACGGTGTCCCACGTTGTCCCACGTTGTCCCACGTTGTCCCACGTTGTCCCACGTTGTCCCACGTTGTCCAACGATGTCCAACGGTGTCCCACGTTGTCCCACGTTGTTCCATGGTTTCCCACGTTGTCCCACGTTGTCCCACGTTGTCCCACGGTGTCCAACGATGTCCAACGGTGTCCAACGGTGTCCAACGGTGTCCAACGGTGTCCCACGTTGTCCCACGTTGTCCAACGGTGTCCAACGGTGTCCAACGGTGTCCAACGGTGTCCCAAGTTGTCCCACGTTGTCCCACGTTGTCCCACGGTGTCCAACGATGTCCAACGGTGTCCCACGTTGTCCCACGGTGTCCAACGATGTCCAACGGTGTCCCACGTTGTCCAACGGTGTCCCACGTTGTCCCACGGTGTCCAACGATGTCCAACGGTGTCCCACGTTGTCCCACGATGTCCCACGTTGTCCCACGTTGTCCCACGTTGTCCCACGTTGTCCCACGTTGTCCCACGTTGTCCAACGGTGTCCCACGTTGTCCCACGTTGTCCCACGTTGTCCCACGTTGTCCCACGTTGTCCCACGTTGTCCCACGTTGTCCCACGTTGTCCCACGTTGTCCCACGTTGTCCCACGTTGTCCCACGTTGTCCCACGTTGTCCCACGTTGTCCCACGTTGTCCCACGTTGTCCCACGTTGTCCCACGGTGTCCAACGATGTCCAACGGTGTCCAACGGTGTCCAACGGTGTCCCACGGTGTCCAACGGTGTCCCACGTTGTCCCACGTTGTCCCACGTTGTCCCACGTTGTCCCACGTTGTCCCACGTTGTCCCACGTTGTCCAACGATGTCGAACGGTGTCCCACGTTGTCCCACGTTGTCCCACGTTGTCCCACGTTGTCCCACGTTGTCCAACGATGTCCAACGGTGTCCCACGTTGTCCCACGTTGTCCCACGTTGGCCCACGTTGTCCCACGTTGTCCCACGTTGTCCCACGATGTCCCCCGTTGTCCCACGTTGTCCCACGTTGTCCCACGTTGTCCCACGTTGTCCCACGTTGTCCCACGTTGTCCCACGTTGTCCCACGTTGTCCCACGTTGTCCCACGTTGTCCCACGTTGTCCCACGTTGTCCCACGTTGTCCCACGGTGTCCAACGGTGTCCAACGATGTCCCACGTTGTCCCACGTTGTCCCACGTTGTCCCACGTTGTCCCACGATGTCCCACGTTGTCCCACGTTGTCCAAAGGTGTCCCACGTTGTCACACGGTGTCCAACGATGTCCAACGGTGTCCCACGTTGTCCCACGTTGTCCCACGGTGTCCAACGATGTCCAACGGTGTCCAGCGATGTCCAACGGTGTCCCACGTTGTCCCACGTATTCCCACGTTGTCCCACGTTGTCCCACGGTGTCCAACGATGTCCAACGATGTCCAACGGTGTCCCACGTTGTCCCACGTTGTTCCATGGTTTCCCACGTTGTCCCACGTTGTCCCACGTTGTCCCACGGTGTCCAACGATGTCCAACGGTGTCCAACGGTGTCCAACGGTGTCCAACGGTGTCCCACGTGGTCCCACGTTGTCCCACGTTGTCCCACGTTGTCCCACGGTGTCCAACGATGTCCAACGGTGTCCCACGTTGTCCCACGTTGTCCCACGTTGTCCCACGTTGTCCCACGATGTCCCACGTTGTCCCACGGTGTCCAACGATGTCCAACGGTGTCCCACGTTGTCCAACGGTGTCCCACGTTGTCCCACGTTGTCCCACGTTGTCCCACGTTGTCCCACGTTGTCCCACGTTGTCCCACGTTGCCCCACGTTGTCCCACGTTGTCCCGCGTTGTCCCACGGTGTCCAACGATGTCCAACGGTGTCCAACGGTGTCCCACGGTGTCCAACGGTGTCCCACGTTGTCCCACGTTGTCCCACGTTGTCCCACGTTGTCCCACGTTGTCCCACGTTGTCCAACGATGTCCAACGGTGTCCCACGTTGTCCCACGTTGTTCCATGGTTTCCCACGTTGTCCCACGTTGTCCCACGTTGTCCCACGTTGTCCCACGTTGGCCCACGTTGTCCCACGTTGTCCCACGTTGTCCCACGATGTCCCACGTTGTCCCACGTTGTCCCACGTTGTCCCACGTTGTCCCACGTTGTCCCACGTTGTCCCACGTTGTCCCACGTTGTCCCAAGTTGTCCCACGTTGTCCCACGTTGTCCCACGTTGTCCCACGTTGTCCCACGTTGTCCCACGGTGTCCAACGGTGTCCAACGATGTCCCACGTTGTCCCACGTTGTCCCACGTTGTCCCACGTTGTCCCACGATGTCCCACGTTGTCCCACGTTGTCCCACGTTGTCCCACGTTGTCCCACGTTGTCCCACGTTGTCCCACGTTGTCCCACGTTGTCCCACGTTGTCCCACGTTGTCCAACGATGTCCAACGGTGTCCAGCGATGTCCAACGGTGTCCCACGTTGTCCCACGTATTCCCACGTTGTCCCACGTTGTCCCACGGTGTCCAACGATGTCCAACGATGTCCAACGGTGTCCCACGTTGTCCCACGTTGTTCCATGGTTTCCCACGTTGTCCCACGTTGTCCCACGTTGTCCCACGGTGTCCAACGATGTCCAACGGTGTCCAACGGTGTCCAACGGTGTCCAACGGTGTCCCACGTGGTCCCACGTTGTCCCACGTTGTCCCACGTTGTCCCACGGTGTCCAACGATGTCCAACGGTGTCCCACGTTGTCCCACGTTGTCCCACGTTGTCCCACGTTGTCCCACGATGTCCCACGTTGTCCCACGTTGTCCCACGTTGTCCCACGTTGTCCCACGTCGTCCCACGTTGTCCCACGTTGTCCCACGTTGTCCCACGTTGTCCCACGTTGTCCCACGTTGTCCCACGTTGTCCCACGGTGTCCAACGGTGTCCAACGATGTCCCACGTTGTCCCACGTTGTCCCACGTTGTCCCACGTTGTCCCACGATGTCCCACGTTGTCCCACGTTGTCCGACGTTGTCCCACGTTGTCCCACGTTGTCCCACGTTGTCCCACGTTGTCCCACGTTGTCCCACGTTGTCCCACGTTGTCCCACGTTGTCCCACGGTGTCCAACGATGTCCAACGGTGTCCAGCGATGTCCAACGGTGTCCCACGTTGTCCCACGTTTTCCCACGTTGTCCCACGTTGTCCCACGTTGTCCCACGTTGTCCCACGTTGTCCCACGTTGTCCCACGTTGTCCCACGTTGTCCCACGGTGTCCAACGATGTCCAACGGTGTCCAGCGATGTCCAACGGTGTCCCACGTTGTCCCACGTTTTCCCACGTTGTCCCACGTTGTCCCACGGTGTCCAACGATGTCCAACGATGTCCAACGGTGTCCCACGTTGTCCCACGTTGTTCCATGGTTTCCCACGTTGTCCCACGTTGTCCCACGTTGTCCCACGGTGTCCAACGATGTCCAACGGTGTCCAACGGTGTCCAACGGTGTCCAACGGTGTCCCACGTTGTCCCACGTTGTCCCACGTTGTCCCACGATGTCCCACGTTGTCCCACGTTGTCCCACGTTGTCCCACGTTGTCCCACGTGGTCCCACGTTGTCCCACGTTGTCCCACGGTGTCCAACGATGTCCAACGGTGTCCAGCGATGTCCAACGGTGTCCAGCGATGTCCAACGGTGTCCAACGGTGTCCAACGGTGTCCCACGTTGTCCCACGTTGTCCCACGTTGTCCCACGGTGTCCAACGATGTCCAACGGTGTCCAACGGTGTCCAACGGTGTCCAACGGTGTCCCACGTTGTCCCACGTTGTCCCACGTTGTCCCACGTTGTCCCACGTTGTCCCACGTTGTCCCACGTTGTCCCACGTTGTCCCACGTTGTCCCACGTTGTCCCACGTTGTCCCACGTTGTCCCACGTTGTCCCACGTTGTCCCACGTTGTCCCACGGTGTCCAACGATGTCCAACGGTGTCCAGCGATGTCCAACGGTGTCCCACGTTGTCCCACGTTTTCCCACGTTGTCCCACGTTGTCCCACGTTGTCCCACGTTGTCCCACGTTGTCCCACGTTGTCCCACGTTGTCCCACGTTGTCCCACGGTGTCCAACGATGTCCAACGGTGTCCAGCGATGTCCAACGGTGTCCCACGTTGTCCCACGTTTTCCCACGTTGTCCCACGTTGTCCCACGGTGTCCAACGATGTCCAACGATGTCCAACGGTGTCCCACGTTGTCCCACGTTGTTCCATGGTTTCCCACGTTGTCCCACGTTGTCCCACGTTGTCCCACGGTGTCCAACGATGTCCAACGGTGTCCAACGGTGTCCAACGGTGTCCAACGGTGTCCCACGTTGTCCCACGTTGTCCCACGTTGTCCCACGTTGTCCCACGTTGTCCCACGATGTCCCACGTTGTCCCACGTTGTCCCACGTTGTCCCACGTTGTCCCACGTTGTCCCACGTTGTCCCACGTTGTCCCACGTTGTCCCGCGTTGTCCCACGTTGTCCCACGTTGTCCCACGTTGTCCCACGGTGTCCAACGATGTCCAACGGTGTCCAGCGATGTCCAACGGTGTCCCACGTTGTCCCACGTTTTCCCACGTTGTCCCACGTTGTCCCACGGTGTCCAACGATGTCCAACGATGTCCAACGGTGTCCCACGTTGTCCCACGTTGTTCCATGGTTTCCCACGTTGTCCCACGTTTTCCCACGTTGTCCCACGTTGTCCCACGGTGTCCAACGATGTCCAACGATGTCCAACGGTGTCCCACGTTGTCCCACGTTGTTCCATGGTTTCCCACGTTGTCCCACGTTGTCCCACGTTGTCCCACGTTGTCCCACGGTGTCCAACGATGTCCAACGGTGTCCAACGGTGTCCAACGGTGTCCCACGGTGTCCAACGTTGTCCCACGTTGTCCCACGTTGTCCCACGTTGTCCCACGTTGTCCCACGTTGTCCCACGTTGTCCAACGATGTCGAACGGTGTCCCACGTTGTCCCACGTTGTCCCACGTTGTCCCACGTTGTCCCACGTTGTCCCACGTTGTCCAACGATGTCCAACGGTGTCCCACGTTGTCCCACGTTGTTCCATGGTTTCCCACGTTGTCCCACGTTGTCCCACGTTGTCCCACGGTGTCCAACGATGTCCAACGGTGTCCAACGGTGTCCAACGGTGTCCAACGGTGTCCCACGTTGTCCCACGTTGTCCAACGGTGTCCAACGGTGTCCAACGGTGTCCAACGGTGTCCCAAGTTGTCCCACGTTGTCCCACGTTGTCCCACGGTGTCCAACGATGTCCAACGGTGTCCCACGTTGTCCCACGGTGTCCAACGATGTCCAACGGTGTCCCACGGTGTCCAACGGTGTCCCACGGTGTCCCACGGTGTCCCACGATGTCCAACGGTGTCCCACGTTGTCCCACGATGTCCCACGTTGTCCCACGTTGTCCCACGTTGTCCCACGTTGTCCCACGTTGTCCCACGTTGTCCAACGGTGTCCCACGTTGTCCCACGTTGTCCCACGTTGTCCCACGTTGTCCCACGTTGTCCCACGTTGTCCCACGTTGTCCCACGTTGTCCCACGTTGTCCCACGTTGTCCCACGTTGTCCCACGTTGTCCCACGTTGTCCCACGTTGTCCCACGTTGTCCCACGTTGTCCCACGTTGTCCCACGGTGTCCAACGATGTCCAACGGTGTCCAACGGTGTCCAACGGTGTCCCACGGTGTCCAACGGTGTCCCACGTTGTCCCACGTTGTCCCACGTTGTCCCACGTTGTCCCACGTTGTCCCACGTTGTCCCACGTTGTCCAACGATGTCGAACGGTGTCCCACGTTGTCCCACGTTGTCCCACGTTGTCCCACGTTGTCCCACGTTGTCCAACGATGTCCAACGGTGTCCCACGTTGTCCCACGTTGTCCCACGTTGGCCCACGTTGTCCCACGTTGTCCCACGTTGTCCCACGTTGTCCCACGTTGTCCCACGTTGTCCCACGTTGTCCCACGTTGTCCCACGTTGTCCCACGTTGTCCCACGTTGTCCCACGTTGTCCCACGTTGTCCCACGTTGTCCCACGTTGTCCCACGTTGTCCCACGTTGTCCCACGTTGTCCCACGGTGTCCAACGGTGTCCAACGATGTCCCACGTTGTCCCACGTTGTCCCACGTTGTCCCACGTTGTCCCACGATGTCCCACGTTGTCCCACGTTGTCCAAAGGTGTCCCACGTTGTCCCACGGTGTCCAACGATGTCCAACGGTGTCCCACGTTGTCCCACGTTGTCCCACGGTGTCCAACGATGTCCAACGGTGTCCAGCGATGTCCAACGGTGTCCCACGTTGTCCCACGTATTCCCACGTTGTCCCACGTTGTCCCACGGTGTCCAACGATGTCCAACGATGTCCAACGGTGTCCCACGTTGTCCCACGTTGTTCCATGGTTTCCCACGTTGTCCCACGTTGTCCCACGTTGTCCCACGGTGTCCAACGATGTCCAACGGTGTCCAACGGTGTCCAACGGTGTCCAACGGTGTCCCACGTGGTCCCACGTTGTCCCACGTTGTCCCACGTTGTCCCACGGTGTCCAACGATGTCCAACGGTGTCCCACGTTGTCCCACGTTGTCCCACGTTGTCCCACGTTGTCCCACGATGTCCCACGTTGTCCCACGTTGTCCCACGTTGTCCCACGTTGTCCCACGTCGTCCCACGTTGTCCCACGTTGTCCCACGTTGTCCCACGTTGTCCCACGTTGTCCCACGTCGTCCCACGTTGTCCCACGTTGTCCCACGTTGTCCCACGTTGTCCCACGTTGTCCCACGTTGTCCCACGTTGTCCCACGGTGTCCAACGGTGTCCAACGATGTCCCACGTTGTCCCACGTTGTCCCACGTTGTCCCACGGTGTCCAACGATGTCCAACGGTGTCCAGCGATGTCCAACGGTGTCCCACGTTGTCCCACGTTTTCCCACGTTGTCCCACGTTGTCCCACGTTGTCCCACGTTGTCCCACGTTGTCCCACGTTGTCCCACGTTGTCCCACGTTGTCCCACGGTGTCCAACGATGTCCAACGGTGTCCAGCGATGTCCAACGGTGTCCCACGTTGTCCCACGTTTTCCCACGTTGTCCCACGTTGTCCCACGGTGTCCAACGATGTCCAACGATGTCCAACGGTGTCCCACGTTGTCCCACGTTGTTCCATGGTTTCCCACGTTGTCCCACGTTGTCCCACGTTGTCCCACGGTGTCCAACGATGTCCAACGGTGTCCAACGGTGTCCAACGGTGTCCAACGGTGTCCCACGTTGTCCCACGTTGTCCCACGTTGTCCCACGATGTCCCACGTTGTCCCACGTTGTCCCACGTTGTCCCACGTTGTCCCACGTGGTCCCACGTTGTCCCACGTTGTCCCACGGTGTCCAACGATGTCCAACGGTGTCCAGCGATGTCCAACGGTGTCCAGCGATGTCCAACGGTGTCCAACGGTGTCCAACGGTGTCCCACGTTGTCCCACGTTGTCCCACGTTGTCCCACGGTGTCCAACGATGTCCAACGGTGTCCAACGGTGTCCAACGGTGTCCAACGGTGTCCCACGTTGTCCCACGTTGTCCCACGTTGTCCCACGTTGTCCCACGTTGTCCCACGTTGTCCCACGTTGTCCCACGTTGTCCCACGTTGTCCCACGTTGTCCCACGTTGTCCCACGTTGTCCCACGTTGTCCCACGTTGTCCCACGTTGTCCCACGTTGTCCCACGTTGTCCCACGTTGTCCCACGTTGTCCCACGTTGTCCCACGTTGTCCCACGGTGTCCAACGATGTCCAACGGTGTCCAGCGATGTCCAACGGTGTCCCACGTTGTCCCACGTTTTCCCACGTTGTCCCACGTTGTCCCACGTTGTCCCACGTTGTCCCGCGTTGTCCCACGTTGTCCCACGTTGTCCCACGTTGTCCCACGGTGTCCAACGATGTCCAACGGTGTCCAGCGATGTCCAACGGTGTCCCACGTTGTCCCACGTTTTCCCACGTTGTCCCACGTTGTCCCACGGTGTCCAACGATGTCCAACGATGTCCAACGGTGTCCCACGTTGTCCCACGTTGTTCCATGGTTTCCCACGTTGTCCCACGTTGTCCCACGTTGTCCCACGGTGTCCAACGATGTCCAACGGTGTCCAACGGTGTCCAACGGTGTCCAACGGTGTCCCACGTTGTCCCACGTTGTCCCACGTTGTCCCACGTTGTCCCACGTTGTCCCACGTTGTCCCACGTTGTCCCACGTTGTCCAACGATGTCGAACGGTGTCCCACGTTGTCCCACGTTGTCCCACGTTGTCCCACGTTGTCCCACGTTGTCCCACGTTGTCCAACGATGTCCAACGGTGTCCCACGTTGTCCCACGTTGTTCCATGGTTTCCCACGTTGTCCCACGTTGTCCCACGTTGTCCCACGGTGTCCAACGATGTCCAACGGTGTCCAACGGTGTCCAACGGTGTCCAACGGTGTCCCACGTTGTCCCACGTTGTCCAACGGTGTCCAACGGTGTCCAACGGTGTCCAACGGTGTCCCAAGTTGTCCCACGTTGTCCCACGTTGTCCCACGGTGTCCAACGATGTCCAACGGTGTCCCACGTTGTCCCACGGTGTCCAACGATGTCCAACGGTGTCCCACGTTGTCCAACGGTGTCCCACGTTGTCCCACGGTGTCCAACGATGTCCAACGGTGTCCCACGTTGTCCCACGATGTCCCACGTTGTCCCACGTTGTCCCACGTTGTCCCACGTTGTCCCACGTTGTCCCACGTTGTCCAACGGTGTCCCACGTTGTCCCACGTTGTCCCACGTTGTCCCACGTTGTCCCACGTTGTCCCACGTTGTCCCACGTTGTCCCACGTTGTCCCACGTTGTCCCACGTTGTCCCACGTTGTCCCACGTTGTCCCACGTTGTCCCACGTTGTCCCACGTTGTCCCACGTTGTCCCACGTTGTCCCACGGTGTCCAACGATGTCCAACGGTGTCCAACGGTGTCCAACGGTGTCCCACGGTGTCCAACGGTGTCCCACGTTGTCCCACGTTGTCCCACGTTGTCCCACGTTGTCCCACGTTGTCCCACGTTGTCCCACGTTGTCCAACGATGTCGAACGGTGTCCCACGTTGTCCCACGTTGTCCCACGTTGTCCCACGTTGTCCCACGTTGTCCAACGATGTCCAACGGTGTCCCACGTTGTCCCACGTTGTTCCATGGTTTCCCACGTTGTCCCACGTTGTCCCACGTTGTCCCACGGTGTCCAACGATGTCCAACGGTGTCCAACGGTGTCCAACGGTGTCCAACGGTGTCCAACGGTGTCCAACGGTGTCCCACGTTGTCCCACGTTGTCCAACGGTGTCCAACGGTGTCCAACGGTGTCCAACGGTGTCCCAAGTTGTCCCACGTTGTCCCACGTTGTCCCACGGTGTCCAACGATGTCCAACGGTGTCCCACGTTGTCCCACGGTGTCCAACGATGTCCAACGGTGTCCCACGTTGTCCAAAGGTGTCCCACGTTGTCCCACGGTGTCCAACGATGTCCAACGGTGTCCCACGTTGTCCCACGTTGTCCCACGTTGTCCCACGTTGTCCCACGTTGTCCCACGATGTCCCACGTTGTCCCACGTTGTCCCACGTTGTCCCACGTTGTCCCACGTTGTCCCACGTTGTCCCACGTTGTCCCACGTTGTCCCACGTTGTCCCACGTTGTCCCACGTTGTCCCACGTTGTCCCACGTTGTCCCACGTTGTCCCACGTTGTCCCACGTTGTCCCACGTTGTCCCACGTTGTCCCACGTGGTCCCACGTTGTCCCACGTTGTCCCACGGTGTCCAACGGTGTCCCACGTTGTCCCACGTTGTCCCACGTTGTCCCACGTTGTCCCACGTTGTCCCACGGTGTCCAACGATGTCCAACGGTGTCCAACGGTGTCCCACGGTGTCCAACGGTGTCCCACGTTGTCCCACGTTGTCCCACGTTGTCCCACGTTGTCCCACGTTGTCCCACGTTGTCCCACGTTGTCCAACGATGTCCAACGGTGTCCCACGTTGTCCCACGTTTTTCCATGGTTTCCCACGTTGTCCCACGTTGTCCCACGTTGTCCCACGGTGTCCAACGATGTCCAACGGTGTCCAACGGTGTCCAACGGTGTCCAACGGTGTCCCACGTTGTCCCACGTTGTCCCACGTTGTCCCACGGTGTCCAACGATGTCCAACGGTGTCCCACGTTGTCCCACGTTGTCCCACGTTGTCCCACGTTGTCCCACGTTGTCCCACGATGTCCCACGTTGTCCCACGTTGTCCCACGTTGTCCCACGTTGTCCCACGTTGTCCCACGTTGTCCCACGTTGTCCCACGTTGTCCCACGTTGTCCCACGTTGTCCCACGTTTTCCCACGTTGTCCCACGTCGTCCCACGGTGTCCAACGATGTCCAACGGTGTCCAACGGTTTCCCACGGTGTCCAACGTTGTCCCACGTTGTCCCACGTTGTCCCACGTTGTCCCACGTTGTCCCACGTTGTCCCACGTTGTCCCACGTTGTCAAACGATGTCCCACGTTGTCCCACGTTGTCCCACGTTGTCCCACGTTGTCCCACGTTGTCCCACGTTGTCCCACGTTGTCCCACGTTGTCCCACGTTGTCCCACGTTTTCCCACGTTGTCCCACGTTGTCCCACGGTGTCCAACGATGTCCAACGGTGTCCCACGTTGTCCAACGGTGTCCCACGTTGTCCCACGTTGTCCCACGTTGTCCCACGTTGTCCCACGTTGTCCCACGTTGTCAAACGATGTCCCACGTTGTCCCACGTTGTCCCACGTTGTCCCACGGTGTCCAACGATGTCCAACGGTGTCCAACGGTGTCCCACGGTGTCCAACGTTGTCCCACGTTGTCCCACGATGTCCCACGTTGTCCCACGTTGTCCAACGGTGTCCCACGGTGTCCAACGGTGTCCAACGGTGTCCAACGGTGTCCCACGTTGTCCCACGTTGTCCCACGTTGTCCCACGGTGTCCCACGATGTCCAACGGTGTCCAACGGTGTCCAACGGTGTCCAACGGTGTCCCACGTTGTCCCACGTTGTCCCACGTTGTCCCACGATGTCCCACGTTGTCCCACGTTGTTCCATGGTTTCCCACGTTGTCCCACGTTGTCCCACGTTGTCCCACGTTGTCCCACGGTGTCCAACGATGTCCAACGGTGTCCAACGGTGTCCCACGGTGTCCAACGTTGTCCCACGTTGTCCCACGTTGTCCCACGTTGTCCCACGTTGTCCCACGTTGTCCCACGTTGTCCCACGTTGTCCCACGTTGTCCCACGTTGTCCCACGTTGTCCCACGTTGTCCCACGTTTTCCCACGTTTTCCCACGTTGTCCCACGTTGTCCCACGGTGTCCAACGATGTCCAACGGTGTCCCACGTTGTCCCACGTTGTCCCACGTTGTCCCACGTTGTCCCACGTTGTCCCACGTTGTCAAACGATGTCCCACGTTGTCCCACGTTGTCCCACGTTGTCCCACGTTGTCCCACGTTGTCCCACGTTGTCCCACGTTGTCCCACGTTGTCCCACGTTGTCCCACGGTGTCCAACGATGTCCAACGGTGTCCAACGGTGTCCCACGGTGTCCAACGGTGTCCCACGTTGTCCCACGTTGTCCCACGTTGTCCCACGTTGTCCCACGTTGTCCAACGTTGTCCAACGGTGTCCCACGTTGTCCCACGTTGTTCCATGGTTTCCCACGTTGTCCCACGTTGTCCCACGTTGTCCCACGGTGTCCAACGGTGTCCAACGGTGTCCAACGGTGTCCAACGGTGTCCAACGGTGTCCCACGTTGTCCCACGTTGTCCCACGTTGTCCCACGTTGTCCCACGTTGTCCCACGATGTCCCACGTTGTCCCACGTTGTCCCACGTTGTCCCACGTTGTCCCACGTTGTCCCACGGTGTCCAACGATGTCCAACGGTGTCCCACGTTGTCCCACGTTGTCCCACGTTGTCCCACGTTGTCCCACGTTGTCCCACGTTGTCCCACGTTGTCCCACGTTGTCCCACGATGTCCCACGTTGTCCCACGTTGTCCCACGTTGTCCCACGTTGTCCCACGTTGTCCCACGTTGTCCCACGTTGTCCCACGTTGTCCCACGTTGTCCCACGTTGTTCCATGGTTTCCCACGTTGTCCCACGTTGTCCCACGTTGTCCCACGTTGTCCCACGTTGTCCCACGGTGTCCAACGATGTCCAACGATGTCCAACGGTGTCCCACGTTGTCCCACGTTGTTCCATGGTTTCCCACGTTGTCCCACGTTGTCCCACGTTGTCCCACGGTGTCCAACGATGTCCAACGGTGTCCAACGGTGTCCAACGGTGTCCAACGGTGTCCCACGTTGTCCCACGTTGTCCCACGTTGTCCCACGATGTCCCACGTTGTCACACGTTGTTCCATGGTTTCCCACGTTGTCCCACGTTGTCCCACGTTGTCCCACGGTGTCCAACGATGTCCAACGGTGTCCAACGGTGTCCAACGGTGTCCAACGGTGTCCCACGTTGTCCCACGTTGTCCCACGTTGTCCCACGGTGTCCAACGATGTCCAACGGTGTCCAACGGTGTCCAACGGTGTCCAACGGTGTCCCACGTTGTCCCACGTTGTCCCACGTTGTCCCACGATGTCCCACGTTGTCCCACGTTGTTCCATGGTTTCCCACGTTGTCCCACGTTGTCCCACGTTGTCCCACGGTGTCCAACGATGTCCAACGGTGTCCAACGGTGTCCAACGGTGTCCAACGGTGTCCCACGTTTTCCCACGTTGTCCCACGTTGTCCCACGTTGTCCCACGTTGTCCCACGTTGTCCCACGTTGTCCCACGTTGTCCCACGTTGTCCCACGTTGTCCCACGTTGTCCCACGGTGTCCAACGATGTCCAACGGTGTCCAGCGATGTCCAACGGTGTCCCACGTTGTCCCACGTTTTCCCACGTTGTCCCACGTTGTCCCACGGTGTCCAACGATGTCCAACGGTGTCCAGCGATGTCCAACGGTGTCCAACGGTGTCCAACGGTGTCCCACGTTGTCCCACGTTGTCCCACGTTGTCCCACGGTGTCCAACGATGTCCAACGGTGTCCAACGGTGTCCAACGGTGTCCAACGGTGTCCCACGTTGTCCCACGTTGTCCCACGTTGTCCCACGTTGTCCCACGTTGTCCCACGTTGTCCCACGTTGTCCCACGTTGTCCCACGTTGTCCCACGTTGTCCCACGTTGTCCCACGTTGTCCCACGTTGTCCCACGTTGTCCCACGGTGTCCAACGATGTCCAACGGTGTCCAGCGATGTCCAACGGTGTCCCACGTTGTCCCACGTTTTCCCACGTTGTCCCACGTTGTCCCACGTTGTCCCACGTTGTCCCACGTTGTCCCACGTTGTCCCACGGTGTCCAACGATGTCCAACGGTGTCCAACGGTGTCCAACGGTGTCCCACGGTGTCCAACGGTGTCCCACGTTGTCCCACGTTGTCCCACGTTGTCCCACGTTGTCCCACGTTGTCCCACGTTGTCCAACGATGTCGAACGGTGTCCCACGTTGTCCCACGTTGTCCCACGTTGTCCCACGTTGTCCCACGTTGTCCAACGATGTCCAACGGTGTCCCACGTTGTCCCACGTTGTTCCATGGTTTCCCACGTTGTCCCACGTTGTCCCACGTTGTCCCACGGTGTCCAACGATGTCCAACGGTGTCCAACGGTGTCCAACGGTGTCCAACGGTGTCCAACGGTGTCCAACGGTGTCCCACGTTGTCCCACGTTGTCCAACGGTGTCCAACGGTGTCCAACGGTGTCCAACGGTGTCCCAAGTTGTCCCACGTTGTCCCACGTTGTCCCACGGTGTCCAACGATGTCCAACGGTGTCCCACGTTGTCCCACGGTGTCCAACGATGTCCAACGGTGTCCCACGTTGTCCAAAGGTGTCCCACGTTGTCCCACGGTGTCCAACGATGTCCAACGGTGTCCCACGTTGTCCCACGTTGTCCCACGTTGTCCCACGTTGTCCCACGTTGTCCCACGATGTCCCACGTTGTCCCACGTTGTCCCACGTTGTCCCACGTTGTCCCACGTTGTCCCACGTTGTCCCACGTTGTCCCACGTTGTCCCACGTTGTCCCACGTTGTCCCACGTTGTCCCACGTTGTCCCACGTTGTCCCACGTTGTCCCACGTTGTCCCACGTTGTCCCACGTTGTCCCACGTTGTCCCACGTTGTCCCACGTTGTCCCACGTGGTCCCACGTTGTCCCACGTTGTCCCACGGTGTCCAACGGTGTCCCACGTTGTCCCACGGTGTCCCACGTTGTCCCACGTTGTCCCACGTTGTCCCACGGTGTCCAACGATGTCCAACGGTGTCCAACGGTGTCCCACGGTGTCCAACGGTGTCCCACGTTGTCCCACGTTGTCCCACGTTGCCCACGTTGTCCCACGTTGTCCCACGTTGTCCAACGATGTCCAACGGTGTCCCACGTTGTCCCACGTTTTTCCATGGTTTCCCACGTTGTCCCACGTTGTCCCACGTTGTCCCACGGTGTCCAACGATGTCCAACGGTGTCCAACGGTGTCCAACGGTGTCCAACGGTGTCCCACGTTGTCCCACGTTGTCCCACGTTGTCCCACGGTGTCCAACGATGTCCAACGGTGTCCCACGTTGTCCCACGTTGTCCCACGTTGTCCCACGGTGTCCAACGATGTCCAACGGTGTCCCACGTTGTCCCACGTTGTCCCACGTTGTCCCACGTTGTCCCACGTTGTCCCACGTTGTCCCACGTTGTCCCACGTTGTCCCACGTTGTCCCACGTTGTCCCACGTTGTCCCACGTTGTCCCACGTTGTCCCACGTTGTCCCACGTTGTCCCACGTTGTCCCACGTTGTCCCACGTGGTCCCACGTTGTCCCACGTTGTCCCACGGTGTCCAACGGTGTCCCACGTTGTCCCACGTTGTCCCACGTTGTCCCACGTTGTCCCACGTTGTCCCACGGTGTCCAACGATGTCCAACGGTGTCCAACGGTGTCCCACGGTGTCCAACGGTGTCCCACGTTGTCCCACGTTGTCCCACGTTGTCCCACGTTGTCCCACGTTGTCCCACGTTGTCCCACGTTGTCCAACGATGTCCAACGGTGTCCCACGTTGTCCCACGTTTTTCCATGGTTTCCCACGTTGTCCCACGTTGTCCCACGTTGTCCCACGGTGTCCAACGATGTCCAACGGTGTCCAACGGTGTCCAACGGTGTCCAACGGTGTCCCACGTTGTCCCACGTTGTCCCACGTTGTCCCACGGTGTCCAACGATGTCCAACGGTGTCCCACGTTGTCCCACGTTGTCCCACGTTGTCCCACGTTGTCCCACGTTGTCCCACGATGTCCCACGTTGTCCCACGTTGTCCCACGTTGTCCCACGTTGTCCCACGTTGTCCCACGTTGTCCCACGTTGTCCCACGTTGTCCCACGTTGTCCCACGTTGTCCCACGTTTTCCCACGTTGTCCCACGTCGTCCCACGGTGTCCAACGATGTCCAACGGTGTCCAACGGTTTCCCACGGTGTCCAACGTTGTCCCACGTTGTCCCACGTTGTCCCACGTTGTCCCACGTTGTCCCACGTTGTCCCACGTTGTCCCACGTTGTCAAACGATGTCCCACGTTGTCCCACGTTGTCCCACGTTGTCCCACGTTGTCCCACGTTGTCCCACGTTGTCCCACGTTGTCCCACGTTGTCCCACGTTGTCCCACGTTGTCCCACGTTGTCCCACGTTGTCCCACGGTGTCCAACGATGTCCAACGGTGTCCCACGTTGTCCCACGGTGTCCCACGTTGTCCCACGTTGTCCCACGTTGTCCCACGTTGTCCCACGTTGTCCCACGTTGTCAAACGATGTCCCACGTTGTCCCACGTTGTCCCACGTTGTCCCACGGTGTCCAACGATGTCCAACGGTGTCCAACGGTGTCCCACGGTGTCCAACGTTGTCCCACGTTGTCCCACGATGTCCCACGTTGTCCCACGTTGTCCAACGGTGTCCCACGGTGTCCCACGGTGTCCAACGGTGTCCAACGGTGTCCAACGGTGTCCCACGTTGTCCCACGTTGTCCCACGTTGTCCCACGGTGTCCAACGATGTCCAACGGTGTCCAACGGTGTCCAACGGTGTCCAACGGTGTCCCACGTTGTCCCACGTTGTCCCACGTTGTCCCACGATGTCCCACGTTGTCCCACGTTGTTCCATGGTTTCCCACGTTGTCCCACGTTGTCCCACGTTGTCCCACGTTGTCCCACGGTGTCCAACGATGTCCAACGGTGTCCAACGGTGTCCCACGGTGTCCAACGTTGTCCCACGTTGTCCCACGTTGTCCCACGTTGTCCCACGTTGTCCCACGTTGTCCCACGTTGTCCCACGTTGTCCCACGTTGTCCCACGTTGTCCCACGTTGTCCCACGTTTTCCCACGTTTTCCCACGTTGTCCCACGTTGTCCCACGGTGTCCAACGATGTCCAACGGTGTCCCACGTTGTCCAACGGTGTCCCACGTTGTCCCACGTTGTCCCACGTTGTCCCACGTTGTCAAACGATGTCCCACGTTGGCCCACGTTGTCCCACGTTGTCCCACGTTGTCCCACGTTGTCCCACGTTGTCCCACG
This sequence comes from Bombus terrestris, assembly GCF_910591885.1. NCBI lineage: Eukaryota > Metazoa > Arthropoda > Insecta > Hymenoptera > Apidae > Bombus > Bombus terrestris. The sequence continues at coordinate 146,477 of NW_025963620.1, read as the reverse complement.
TTGTCCCACGTTGTCCCACGTTGTCCCACGTTGTCCCACGGTGTCCAACGATGTCCAACGGTGTCCAACGGTGTCCCACGGTGTCCAACGGTGTCCCACGTTGTCCCACGTTGTCCCACGTTGTCCCACGTTGTCCCACGTTGTCCAACGATGTCCAACGGTGTCCCACGTTGTCCCACGTTGTTCCATGGTTTCCCACGTTGTCCCACGTTGTCCCACGTTGTCCCACGGTGTCCAACGGTGTCCAACGGTGTCCAACGGTGTCCAACGGTGTCCCACGTTGTCCCACGTTGTCCCACGGTGTCCAACGATGTCCAACGGTGTCCCACGTTGTCCCACGTTGTCCCACGTTGTCCCACGTTGTCCCACGTTGTCCCACGGTGTCCAACGATGTCCAACGGTGTCCCACGTTGTCCCACGTTGTCCCACGTTGTCCCACGTTGTCCCACGTTGTCCCACGTTGTCCCACGTTGTCCCACGTTGTCCCACGATGTCCCACGTTGTCCCACGTTGTCCCACGTTGTCCCACGTTGTCCCACGTTGTCCCACGTTGTCCCACGTTGTCCCACGTTGTCCCACGTTGTCCCACGTTGTTCCATGGTTTCCCACGTTGTCCCACGTTGTCCCACGTTGTCCCACGTTGTCCCACGTTGTCCCACGGTGTCCAACGATGTCCAACGATGTCCAACGGTGTCCCACGTTGTCCCACGTTGTTCCATGGTTTCCCACGTTGTCCCACGTTGTCCCACGTTGTCCCACGGTGTCCAACGATGTCCAACGGTGTCCAACGGTGTCCAACGGTGTCCAACGGTGTCCCACGTTGTCACACGTTGTTCCATGGTTTCCCACGTTGTCCCACGTTGTCCCACGTTGTCCCACGGTGTCCAACGATGTCCAACGGTGTCCAACGGTGTCCAACGGTGTCCAACGGTGTCCCACGTTGTCCCACGTTGTCCCACGTTGTCCCACGGTGTCCAACGATGTCCAACGGTGTCCAACGGTGTCCAACGGTGTCCAACGGTGTCCCACGTTGTCCCACGTTGTCCCACGTTGTCCCACGATGTCCCACGTTGTCCCACGTTGTTCCATGGTTTCCCACGTTGTCCCACGTTGTCCCACGTTGTCCCACGGTGTCCAACGATGTCCAACGGTGTCCAACGGTGTCCAACGGTGTCCAACGGTGTCCCACGTTTTCCCACGTTGTCCCACGTTGTCCCACGTTGTCCCACGTTGTCCCACGTTGTCCCACGTTGTCCCACGTTGTCCCACGTTGTCCCACGGTGTCCAACGATGTCCAACGGTGTCCAGCGATGTCCAACGGTGTCCCACGTTGTCCCACGTTTTCCCACGTTGTCCCACGTTGTCCCACGGTGTCCAACGATGTCCAACGATGTCCAACGGTGTCCCACGTTGTCCCACGTTGTTCCATGGTTTCCCACGTTGTCCCACGTTGTCCCACGTTGTCCCACGGTGTCCAACGATGTCCAACGGTGTCCAACGGTGTCCAACGGTGTCCAACGGTGTCCCACGTTGTCCCACGTTGTCCCACGTTGTCCCACGATGTCCCACGTTGTCCCACGTTGTCCCACGTTGTCCCACGTTGTCCCACGTGGTCCCACGTTGTCCCACGTTGTCCCACGGTGTCCAACGATGTCCAACGGTGTCCAGCGATGTCCAACGGTGTCCAGCGATGTCCAACGGTGTCCAACGGTGTCCAACGGTGTCCCACGTTGTCCCACGTTGTCCCACGTTGTCCCACGGTGTCCAACGATGTCCAACGGTGTCCAACGGTGTCCAACGGTGTCCAACGGTGTCCCACGTTGTCCCACGTTGTCCCACGTTGTCCCACGTTGTCCCACGTTGTCCCACGTTGTCCCACGTTGTCCCACGTTGTCCCACGTTGTCCCACGTTGTCCCACGTTGTCCCACGTTGTCCCACGTTGTCCCACGTTGTCCCACGTTGTCCCACGTTGTCCCACGTTGTCCCACGGTGTCCAACGATGTCCAACGGTGTCCAGCGATGTCCAACGGTGTCCCACGTTGTCCCACGTTTTCCCACGTTGTCCCACGTTGTCCCACGTCGTCCCACGTTGTCCCACGTTGTCCCACGTTGTCCCACGTTGTCCCACGTTGTCCCACGGTGTCCAACGATGTCCAACGGTGTCCAGCGATGTCCAACGGTGTCCCACGTTGTCCCACGTTTTCCCACGTTGTCCCACGTTGTCCCACGGTGTCCAACGATGTCCAACGATGTCCAACGGTGTCCCACGTTGTCCCACGTTGTTCCATGGTTTCCCACGTTGTCCCACGTTGTCCCACGTTGTCCCACGGTGTCCAACGATGTCCAACGGTGTCCAACGGTGTCCAACGGTGTCCAACGGTGTCCCACGTTGTCCCACGTTGTCCCACGTTGTCCCACGTTGTCCCACGTTGTCCCACGATGTCCCACGTTGTCCCACGTTGTCCCACGTTGTCCCACGTTGTCCCACGTTGTCCCACGTTGTCCCACGTTGTCCCACGTTGTCCCACGTTGTCCCACGTTGTCCCACGTTGTCCCACGTTGTCCCACGGTGTCCAACGATGTCCAACGGTGTCCAGCGATGTCCAACGGTGTCCCACGTTGTCCCACGTTTTCCCACGTTGTCCCACGTTGTCCCACGGTGTCCAACGATGTCCAACGATGTCCAACGGTGTCCCACGTTGTCCCACGTTGTTCCATGGTTTCCCACGTTGTCCCACGTTGTCCCACGTTGTCCCACGGTGTCCAACGATGTCCAACGGTGTCCAACGGTGTCCAACGGTGTCCAACGGTGTCCCACGTTGTCCCACGTTGTCCCACGTTGTCCCACGTTGTCCCACGTTGTCCCACGTTGTCCCACGTGGTCCCACGTTGTCCCACGTTGTCCCACGGTGTCCAACGGTGTCCCACGTTGTCCCACGTTTTCCCACGTTGTCCCACGTTGTCCCACGGTGTCCAACGATGTCCAACGATGTCCAACGGTGTCCCACGTTGTCCCACGTTGTTCCATGGTTTCCCACGTTGTCCCACGTTGTCCCACGTTGTCCCACGTTGTCCCACGGTGTCCAACGATGTCCAACGGTGTCCAACGGTGTCCAACGGTGTCCCACGGTGTCCAACGGTGTCCCACGTTGTCCCACGTTGTCCCACGTTGTCCCACGTTGTCCCACGTTGTCCCACGTTGTCCAACGATGTCGAACGGTGTCCCACGTTGTCCCACGTTGTCCCACGTTGTCCCACGTTGTCCCACGTTGTCCCACGTTGTCCAACGATGTCCAACGGTGTCCCACGTTGTCCCACGTTGTTCCATGGTTTCCCACGTTGTCCCACGTTGTCCCACGTTGTCCCACGGTGTCCAACGATGTCCAACGGTGTCCAACGGTGTCCAACGGTGTCCAACGGTGTCCCACGTTGTCCCACGTTGTCCAACGGTGTCCAACGGTGTCCAACGGTGTCCAACGGTGTCCCCAGTTGTCCCACGTTGTCCCACGTTGTCCCACGGTGTCCAACGATGTCCAACGGTGTCCCACGTTGTCCCACGGTGTCCAACGATGTCCAACGGTGTCCCACGTTGTCCAACGGTGTCCCACGTTGTCCCACGGTGTCCAACGATGTCCAACGGTGTCCCACGTTGTCCCACGATGTCCCACGTTGTCCCACGTTGTCCCACGTTGTCCCACGTTGTCCCACGTTGTCCCACGTTGTCCAACGGTGTCCCACGTTGTCCCACGTTGTCCCACGTTGTCCCACGTTGTCCCACGTTGTCCCACGTTGTCCCACGTTGTCCCACGTTGTCCCACGTTGTCCCACGTTGTCCCACGTTGTCCCACGTTGTCCCACGTTGTCCCACGTTGTCCCACGTTGTCCCACGTTGTCCCACGTTGTCCCACGGTGTCCAACGATGTCCAACGGTGTCCAACGGTGTCCAACGGTGTCCCACGGTGTCCAACGGTGTCCCACGTTGTCCCACGTTGTCCCACGTTGTCCCACGTTGTCCCACGTTGTCCCACGTTGTCCCACGTTGTCCAACGATGTCGAACGGTGTCCCACGTTGTCCCACGTTGTCCCACGTTGTCCCACGTTGTCCCACGTTGTCCAACGATGTCCAACGGTGTCCCACGTTGTCCCACGTTGTTCCATGGTTTCCCACGTTGTCCCACGTTGTCCCACGGTGTCCCACGGTGTCCAACGATGTCCAACGGTGTCCAACGGTGTCCAACGGTGTCCAACGGTGTCCAACGGTGTCCAACGGTGTCCCACGTTGTCCCACGTTGTCCAACGGTGTCCAACGGTGTCCAACGGTGTCCAACGGTGTCCCAAGTTGTCCCACGTTGTCCCACGTTGTCCCACGGTGTCCAACGATGTCCAACGGTGTCCCACGTTGTCCCACGGTGTCCAACGATGTCCAACGGTGTCCCACGTTGTCCAAAGGTGTCCCACGTTGTCCAACGGTGTCCAACGGTGTCCAACGGTGTCCAACGGTGTCCCAAGTTGTCCCACGTTGTCCCACGTTGTCCCACGGTGTCCAACGATGTCCAACGGTGTCCCACGTTGTCCCACGGTGTCCAACGATGTCCAACGGTGTCCCACGTTGTCCAAAGGTGTCCCACGTTGTCCCACGGTGTCCAACGATGTCCAACGGTGTCCCACGTTGTCCCACGTTGTCCCACGTTGTCCCACGTTGTCCCACGTTGTCCCACGATGTCCCACGTTGTCCCACGTTGTCCCACGTTGTCCCACGTTGTCCCACGTTGTCCCACGTTGTCCCACGTTGTCCCACGTTGTCCCACGTTGTCCCACGTTGTCCCACGTTGTCCCACGTTGTCCCACGTTGTCCCACGTTGTCCCACGTTGTCCCACGTTGTCCCACGTTGTCCCACGTTGTCCCACGTTGTCCCACGTTGTCCCACGTGGTCCCACGTTGTCCCACGTTGTCCCACGGTGTCCAACGGTGTCCCACGTTGTCCCACGTTGTCCCACGTTGTCCCACGTTGTCCCACGTTGTCCCACGGTGTCCAACGATGTCCAACGGTGTCCAACGGTGTCCCACGGTGTCCAACGGTGTCCCACGTTGTCCCACGTTGTCCCACGTTGTCCCACGTTGTCCCACGTTGTCCCACGTTGTCCAACGATGTCCAACGGTGTCCCACGTTGTCCCACGTTTTTCCATGGTTTCCCACGTTGTCCCACGTTGTCCCACGTTGTCCCACGGTGTCCAACGATGTCCAACGGTGTCCAACGGTGTCCAACGGTGTCCAACGGTGTCCCACGTTGTCCCACGTTGTCCCACGTTGTCCCACGGTGTCCAACGATGTCCAACGGTGTCCCACGTTGTCCCACGTTGTCCCACGTTGTCCCACGGTGTCCAACGATGTCCAACGGTGTCCCACGTTGTCCCACGTTGTCCCACGTTGTCCCACGTTGTCCCACGTTGTCCCACGTTGTCCCACGTTGTCCCACGTTGTCCCACGTTGTCCCACGTTGTCCCACGTTGTCCCACGTTGTCCCACGTTGTCCCACGTTGTCCCACGTTGTCCCACGTGGTCCCACGTTGTCCCACGTTGTCCCACGGTGTCCAACGGTGTCCCACGTTGTCCCACGTTGTCCCACGTTGTCCCACGTTGTCCCACGTTGTCCCACGGTGTCCAACGATGTCCAACGGTGTCCAACGGTGTCCCACGGTGTCCAACGGTGTCCCACGTTGTCCCACGTTGTCCCACGTTGTCCCACGTTGTCCCACGTTGTCCCACGTTGTCCCACGTTGTCCAACGATGTCCAACGGTGTCCCACGTTGTCCCACGTTTTTCCATGGTTTCCCACGTTGTCCCACGTTGTCCCACGTTGTCCCACGATGTCCAACGATGTCCAACGGTGTCCAACGGTGTCCAACGGTGTCCAACGGTGTCCCACGTTGTCCCACGTTGTCCCACGTTGTCCCACGGTGTCCAACGATGTCCAACGGTGTCCCACGTTGTCCCACGTTGTCCCACGTTGTCCCACGTTGTCCCACGTTGTCCCACGATGTCCCACGTTGTCCCACGTTGTCCCACGTTGTCCCACGTTGTCCCACGTTGTCCCACGTTGTCCCACGTTTTCCCACGTTGTCCCACGTTGTCCCACGGTGTCCAACGATGTCCAACGGTGTCCCACGTTGTCCAACGGTGTCCCACGTTGTCCCACGTTGTCCCACGTTGTCCCACGTTGTCAAACGATGTCCCACGTTGTCCCACGTTGTCCCACGTTGTCCCACGTTGTCCCACGTTGTCCCACGTTGTCCCACGTTGTCCCACGTTGTCCCACGTTGTCCCACGGTGTCCAACGATGTCCAACGGTGTCCAACGGTGTCCCACGGTGTCCAACGTTGTCCCACGTTGTCCCACGATGTCCCACGTTGTCCCACGTTGTCCAACGGTGTCCCACGGTGTCCAACGGTGTCCAACGGTGTCCAACGGTGTCCCACGTTGTCCCACGTTGTCCCACGTTGTCCCACGGTGTCCAACGATGTCCAACGGTGTCCAACGGTGTCCAACGGTGTCCAACGGTGTCCCACGTTGTCCCACGTTGTCCCACGTTGTCCCACGATGTCCCACGTTGTCCCACGTTGTTCCATGGTTTCCCACGTTGTCCCACGTTGTCCCACGTTGTCCCACGTTGTCCCACGGTGTCCAACGATGTCCAACGGTGTCCAACGGTGTCCCACGGTGTCCAACGTTGTCCCACGTTGTCCCACGTTGTCCCACGTTGTCCCACGTTGTCCCACGTTGTCCCACGTTGTCCCACGTTGTCCCACGTTGTCCCACGTTGTCCCACGTTGTCCCACGTTGTCCCACGTTGTCCCACGTTGTCCCACGTTGTCCCACGTTTTCCCACGTTTTCCCACGTTGTCCCACGTTGTCCCACGGTGTCCAACGATGTCCAACGGTGTCCCACGTTGTCCAACGTTGTCCCACGTTGTCCCACGTTGTCCCACGTTGTCCCACGTTGTCAAACGATGTCCCACGTTGTCCCACGTTGTCCCACGTTGTCCCACGTTGTCCCACGTTGTCCCACGTTGTCCCACGTTGTCCCACGTTGTCCCACGTTGTCCCACGTTGTCCCACGGTGTCCAACGATGTCCAACGGTGTCCAACGGTGTCCCACGGTGTCCAACGGTGTCCCACGTTGTCCCACGTTGTCCCACGTTGTCCCACGTTGTCCCACGTTGTCCAACGATGTCCAACGGTGTCCCACGTTGTCCCACGTTGTTCCATGGTTTCCCACGTTGTCCCACGTTGTCCCACGTTGTCCCACGGTGTCCAACGATGTCCAACGGTGTCCAACGGTGTCCAACGGTGTCCAACGGTGTCCAACGGTGTCCAACGGTGTCCAACGGTGTCCCACGTTGTCCCACGTTGTCCCACGTTGTCCCACGTTGTCCCACGTTGTCCCACGTTGTCCCACGATGTCCCACGTTGTCCCACGTTGTCCCACGTTGTCCCACGTTGTCCCACGTTGTCCCACGGTGTCCAACGATGTCCAACGGTGTCCCACGTTGTCCCACGTTGTCCCACGTTGTCCCACGTTGTCCCACGTTGTCCCACGTTGTCCCACGTTGTCCCACGTTGTCCCACGATGTCCCACGTTGTCCCACGTTGTCCCACGTTGTCCCACGTTGTCCCACGTTGTCCCACGTTGTCCCACGTTGTCCCACGTTGTCCCACGTTGTCCCACGTTGTTCCATGGTTTCCCACGTTGTCCCACGTTGTCCCACGTTGTCCCACGTTGTCCCACGTTGTCCCACGGTGTCCAACGATGTCCAACGATGTCCAACGGTGTCCCACGTTGTCCCACGTTGTTCCATGGTTTCCCACGTTGTCCCACGTTGTCCCACGTTGTCCCACGGTGTCCAACGATGTCCAACGGTGTCCAACGGTGTCCAACGGTGTCCAACGGTGTCCCACGTTGTCCCACGTTGTCCCACGTTGTCCCACGATGTCCCACGTTGTCCCACGTTGTTCCATGGTTTCCCACGTTGTCCCACGTTGTCCCACGTTGTCCCACGGTGTCCAACGATGTCCAACGGTGTCCAACGGTGTCCAACGGTGTCCAACGGTGTCCCACGTTGTCCCACGTTGTCCCACGTTGTCCCACGGTGTCCAACGATGTCCAACGGTGTCCAACGGTGTCCAACGGTGTCCAACGGTGTCCCACGTTGTCCCACGTTGTCCCACGTTGTCCCACGATGTCCCACGTTGTCCCACTTTGTTCCATGGTTTCCCACGTTGTCCCACGTTGTCCCACGTTGTCCCACGGTGTCCAACGATGTCCAACGGTGTCCAACGGTGTCCAACGGTGTCCAACGGTGTCCCACGTTGTCCCACGTTGTCCCACGTTGTCCCACGTTGTCCCACGTTGTCCCACGATGTCCCACGTTGTCCCACGTTGTCCCACGTTGTCCCACGTTGTCCCACGTGGTCCCACGTTGTCCCACGTGGTCCCACGTTGTCCCACGTTGTCCCACGGTGTCCAACGGTGTCCAACGATGTCCCACGTTGTCCCACGTTGTCCCACGTTGTCCCACGTTGTCCCACGATGTCCCACGTTGTCCCACGTTGTCCCACGTTGTCCCACGATGTCCCACGTTGTCCCACGTTGTCCCACGTTGTCCCACGTTGTCCCACGTTGTCCCACGCTGTCCCACGTTGTCCCACGTTGTCCCACGTTGTCCCACGGTGTCCAACGATGTCCAACGGTGTCCAGCGATGTCCAACGGTGTCCCACGTTGTCCCACGTTTTCCCACGTTGTCCCACGTTGTCCCACGGTGTCCAACGATGTCCAACGATGTCCAACGGTGTCCCACGTTGTCCCACGTTGTTCCATGGTTTCCCACGTTGTCCCACGTTGTCCCACGTTGTCCCACGTTGTCCCACGTTGTCCCACGTTGTCCCACGTTGTCCCACGTTGTCCCACGTTGTCCCACGTTGTCCCACGTTGTCCCACGTTGTCCCACGTTGTCCCACGTGGTCCCACGTTGTCCCACGTTGTCCCACGGTGTCCAACGGTGTCCCACGTTGTCCCACGTTGTCCCACGTTGTCCCACGTTGTCCCACGTTGTCCCACGGTGTCCAACGATGTCCAACGGTGTCCAACGGTGTCCCACGGTGTCCAACGGTGTCCCACGTTGTCCCACGTTGTCCCACGTTGTCCCACGTTGTCCCACGTTGTCCCACGTTGTCCCACGTTGTCCAACGATGTCCAACGGTGTCCCACGTTGTCCCACGTTTTTCCATGGTTTCCCACGTTGTCCCACGTTGTCCCACGTTGTCCCACGGTGTCCAACGATGTCCAACGGTGTCCAACGGTGTCCAACGGTGTCCAACGGTGTCCCACGTTGTCCCACGTTGTCCCACGTTGTCCCACGGTGTCCAACGATGTCCAACGGTGTCCCACGTTGTCCCACGTTGTCCCACGTTGTCCCACGTTGTCCCACGTTGTCCCACGATGTCCCACGTTGTCCCACGTTGTCCCACGTTGTCCCACGTTGTCCCACGTTGTCCCACGTTGTCCCACGTTGTCCCACGTTGTCCCACGTTGTCCCACGTTGTCCCACGTTTTCCCACGTTGTCCCACGTCGTCCCACGGTGTCCAACGATGTCCAACGGTGTCCAACGGTTTCCCACGGTGTCCAACGTTGTCCCACGTTGTCCCACGTTGTCCCACGTTGTCCCACGTTGTCCCACGTTGTCCCACGTTGTCCCACGTTGTCAAACGATGTCCCACGTTGTCCCACGTTGTCCCACGTTGTCCCACGTTGTCCCACGTTGTCCCACGTTGTCCCACGTTGTCCCACGTTGTCCCACGGTGTCCAACGATGTCCAACGGTGTCCCACGTTGTCCCACGTTGTCCCACGTTGTCCCACGTTGTCCCACGTTGTCCCACGATGTCCCACGTTGTCCCACGTTGTCCCACGTTGTCCCACGTTGTCCCACGTTGTCCCACGTTGTCCCACGTTGTCCCACGTTGTCCCACGTTGTCCCACGTTGTCCCACGTTTTCCCACGTTGTCCCACGTCGTCCCACGGTGTCCAACGATGTCCAACGGTGTCCAACGGTGTCCCACGGTGTCCAACGTTGTCCCACGTTGTCCCACGATGTCCCACGTTGTCCCACGTTGTCCAACGGTGTCCCACGGTGTCCAACGGTGTCCAACGGTGTCCAACGGTGTCCCACGTTGTCCCACGTTGTCCCACGTTGTCCCACGGTGTCCAACGATGTCCAACGGTGTCCAACGGTGTCCAACGGTGTCCAACGGTGTCCCACGTTGTCCCACGTTGTCCCACGTTGTCCCACGATGTCCCACGTTGTCCCACGTTGTTCCATGGTTTCCCACGTTGTCCCACGTTGTCCCACGTTGTCCCACGTTGTCCCACGGTGTCCAACGATGTCCAACGGTGTCCAACGGTGTCCCACGGTGTCCAACGTTGTCCCACGTTGTCCCACGTTGTCCCACGTTGTCCCACGTTGTCCCACGTTGTCCCACGTTGTCCCACGTTGTCCCACGTTGTCCCACGTTGTCCCACGTTGTCCCACGTTGTCCCACGTTTTCCCACGTTGTCCCACGTTGTCCCACGGTGTCCAACGATGTCCAACGGTGTCCCACGTTGTCCAACGGTGTCCCACGTTGTCCCACGTTGTCCCACGTTGTCCCACGTTGTCAAACGATGTCCCACGTTGTCCCACGTTGTCCCACGTTGTCCCACGTTGTCCCACGTTGTCCCACGTTGTCCCACGTTGTCCCACGTTGTCCCACGTTGTCCCACGGTGTCCAACGATGTCCAACGGTGTCCAACGGTGTCCCACGGTGTCCAACGGTGTCCCACGTTGTCCCACGTTGTCCCACGTTGTCCCACGTTGTCCCACGTTGTCCCACGTTGTCCCACGTTGTCCAACGATGTCCAACGGTGTCCCACGTTGTCCCACGTTGTTCCATGGTTTCCCACGTTGTCCCACGTTGTCCCACGTTGTCCCACGGTGTCCAACGATGTCCAACGGTGTCCAACGGTGTCCAACGGTGTCCAACGGTGTCCAACGGTGTCCAACGGTGTCCAACGGTGTCCAACGGTGTCCCACGTTGTCCCACGTTGTCCCACGTTGTCCCACGTTGTCCCACGTTGTCCCACGATGTCCCACGTTGTCCCACGTTGTCCCACGTTGTCCCACGTTGTCCCACGTTGTCCCACGGTGTCCAACGATGTCCAACGGTGTCCCACGTTGTCCCACGTTGTCCCACGTTGTCCCACGTTGTCCCACGTTGTCCCACGTTGTCCCACGTTGTCCCACGTTGTCCCACGTTGTCCCACGATGTCCCACGTTGTCCCACGTTGTCCCACGTTGTCCCACGTTGTCCCACGTTGTCCCACGTTGTCCCACGTTGTCCCACGTTGTCCCACGTTGTCCCACGTTGTTCCATGGTTTCCCACGTTGTCCCACGTTGTCCCACGTTGTCCCACGTTGTCCCACGTTGTCCCACGGTGTCCAACGATGTCCAACGATGTCCAACGGTGTCCCACGTTGTCCCACGTTGTTCCATGGTTTCCCACGTTGTCCCACGTTGTCCCACGTTGTCCGACGGTGTCCAACGATGTCCAACGGTGTCCAACGGTGTCCAACGGTGTCCAACGGTGTCCCACGTTGTCCCACGTTGTCCCACGTTGTCCCACGATGTCCCACGTTGTCCCACGTTGTTCCATGGTTTCCCACGTTGTCCCACGTTGTCCCACGTTGTCCCACGGTGTCCAACGATGTCCAACGGTGTCCAACGGTGTCCAACGGTGTCCAACGGTGTCCCACGTTGTCCCACGTTGTCCCACGTTGTCCCACGGTGTCCAACGATGTCCAACGGTGTCCAACGGTGTCCAACGGTGTCCAACGGTGTCCCACGTTGTCCCACGTTGTCCCACGTTGTCCCACGATGTCCCACGTTGTCCCACGTTGTTCCATGGTTTCCCACGTTGTCCCACGTTGTCCCACGTTGTCCCACGGTGTCCAACGATGTCCAACGGTGTCCAACGGTGTCCAACGGTGTCCAACGGTGTCCCACGTTGTCCCACGTTGTCCCACGTTGTCCCACGTTGTCCCACGTTGTCCCACGATGTCCCACGTTGTCCCACGTTGTCCCACGTTGTCCCACGTTGTCCCACGTTGTCCCACGTTGTCCCACGTTGTCCCACGTTGTCCCACGTTGTCCCACGTTGTCCCACGTTGTCCCACGTTGCCCCACGTTGTCCCACGTTGTCCCACGTTGTCCCACGTTGTCCCACGTTGTCCCACGTTGTCCCACGTTGTCCCACGGTGTCCAACGGTGTCCAACGATGTCCCACGTTGCCCCACGTTGTCCCACGTTGTCCCACGTTGTCCCACGATGTCCCACGTTGTCCCACGTTGTCCCACGTTGTCCCACGTTGTCCCACGTTGTCCCACGTTGTCCCACGTTGTCCCACGTTGTCCCACGTTGTCCCACGTTGTCCCACGTTGCCCCACGTTGTCCCACGGTGTCCAACGATGTCCAACGGTGTCCAGCGATGTCCAACGGTGTCCCACGTTGTCCCACGTTTTCCCACGTTGTCCCACGTTGTCCCACGTTGTCCCACATTGTCCCACGTTGTCCCACGTTGTCCCACGTTGTCCCACGTTGTCCCACGGTGTCCAACGATGTCCAACGGTGTCCAGCGATGTCCAACGGTGTCCCACGTTGTCCCACGTTTTCCTACGTTGTCCCACGTTGTCCCACGGTGTCCAACGATGTCCAACGATGTCCAACGGTGTCCCACGTTGTCCCACGTTGTTCCATGGTTTCCCACGTTGTCCCACGTTGTCCCACGTTGTCCCACGGTGTCCAACGATGTCCAACGGTGTCCAACGGTGTCCAACGGTGTCCAACGGTGTCCCACGTTGTCCCACGTTGTCCCACATTGTCCCACGTTGTCCCACGTTGTCCCACGTTGTCCCACGTTGTCCCACGGTGTCCAACGATGTCCAACGGTGTCCAGCGATGTCCAACGGTGTCCCACGTTGTCCCACGTTTTCCTACGTTGTCCCACGTTGTCCCACGTTGTCCCACGTTGTCCCACGATGTCCCACGTTGTCCCACGTTGTCCCACGTTGTCCCACGTTGTCCCACGTTGTCCCACGGTGTCCAACGATGTCCAACGGTGTCCCACGTTGTCCCACGTTGTCCCACGTTGTCCCACGTTGTCCCACGTTGTCCCACGTTGTCCCACGTTGTCCCACGTTGTCCCACGATGTCCCACGTTGTCCCACGTTGTCCCACGTTGTCCCACGTTGTCCCACGTTGTCCCACGTTGTCCCACGTTGTCCCACGTTGTCCCACGTTGTCCCACGTTGTTCCATGGTTTCCCACGTTGTCCCACGTTGTCCCACGTTGTCCCACGTTGTCCCACGTTGTCCCACGTTGTCCCACGTTGTCCCACGGTGTCCAACGATGTCCAACGGTGTCCCACGTTGTCCCACGTTGTCCCACGTTGTCCCACGTTGTCCCACGTTGTCCCACGTTGTTCCATGGTTTCCCACGTTGTCCCACGTTGTCCCACGTTGTCCCACGTTGTCCCACGTTGTCCCACGTTGTCCCACGTTGTCCCACGTTGTCCCACGTTGTCCCACGGTGTCCAACGGTGTCCAACGATGTCCCACGTTGTCCCACGTTGTCCCACGTTGTCCCACGTTGTCCCACGATGTCCCACGTTGTCCCACGTTGTCCCACGTTGTCCCACGTTGTCCCACGTTGTCCCACGTTGTCCCACGTTGTCCCACGTTGTCCCACGTTGTCCCACGTTGTCCCACGTTGCCCCACGTTGTCCCACGGTGTCCAACGATGTCCAACGGTGTCCAGCGATGTCCAACGGTGTCCCACGTTGTCCCACGTTTTCCCACGTTGTCCCACGTTGTCCCACGTTGTCCCACATTGTCCCACGTTGTCCCACGTTGTCCCACGTTGTCCCACGTTGTCCCACGGTGTCCAACGATGTCCAACGGTGTCCAGCGATGTCCAACGGTGTCCCACGTTGTCCCACGTTTTCCTACGTTGTCCCACGTTGTCCCACGTTGTCCCACGTTGTCCCACGATGTCCCACGTTGTCCCACGTTGTCCCACGTTGTCCCACGTTGTCCCACGTTGTCCCACGGTGTCCAACGATGTCCAACGGTGTCCCACGTTGTCCCACGTTGTCCCACGTTGTCCCACGTTGTCCCACGTTGTCCCACGTTGTCCCACGTTGTCCCACGTTGTCCCACGATGTCCCACGTTGTCCCACGTTGTCCCACGTTGTCCCACGTTGTCCCACGTTGTCCCACGTTGTCCCACGTTGTCCCACGTTGTCCCACGTTGTCCCACGTTGTTCCATGGTTTCCCACGTTGTCCCACGTTGTCCCACGTTGTCCCACGTTGTCCCACGTTGTCCCACGGTGTCCAACGATGTCCAACGATGTCCAACGGTGTCCCACGTTGTCCCACGTTGTTCCATGGTTTCCCACGTTGTCCCACGTTGTCCCACGTTGTCCCACGGTGTCCAACGATGTCCAACGGTGTCCAACGGTGTCCAACGGTGTCCAACGGTGTCCCACGTTGTCCCACGTTGTCCCACGTTGTCCCACGATGTCCCACGTTGTCCCACGTTGTTCCATGGTTTCCCACGTTGTCCCACGTTGTCCCACGGTGTCCAACGATGTCCAACGGTGTCCAACGGTGTCCAACGGTGTCCAACGGTGTCCCACGTTGTCCCACGTTGTCCCACGTTGTCCCACGGTGTCCAACGATGTCCAACGGTGTCCAACGGTGTCCAACGGTGTCCAACGGTGTCCCACGTTGTCCCACGTTGTCCCACGTTGTCCCACGATGTCCCACGTTGTCCCACATAGATCCATGGTTTCCCACGTTGTCCCACGTTGTCCCACGTTGTCCCACGGTGTCCAACGATGTCCAACGGTGTCCAACGGTGTCCAACGGTGTCCAACGGTGTCCCACGTTGTCCCACGTTGTCCCACGTTGTCCCACGTTGTCCCACGTTGTCCCACGATGTCCCACGTTGTCCCACGTTGTCCCACGTTGTCCCACGTTGTCCCACGTGGTCCCACGTTGTCCCACGTTGTCCCACGGTGTCCAACGGTGTCCAACGATGTCCCACGTTGTCCCACGTTGTCCCACGTTGTCCCACGTTGTCCCACGATGTCCCACGTTGTCCCACGTTGTCCCACGTTGTCCCACGATGTCCCACGTTGTCCCACGTTGTCCCACGTTGTCCCACGTTGTCCCACGTTGTCCCACGCTGTCCCACGTTGTCCCACGTTGTCCCACGTTGTCCCACGGTGTCCAACGATGTCCAACGGTGTCCAGCGATGTCCAACGGTGTCCCACGTTGTCCCACGTTTTCCCACGTTGTCCCACGTTGTCCCACGGTGTCCAACGATGTCCAACGATGTCCAACGGTGTCCCACGTTGTCCCACGTTGTTCCATGGCTTCCCACGTTGTCCCACGTTGTCCCACGTTGTCCCACGTTTTCCCACGTTGTCCCACGTTGTCCCACGTTGTCCCACGTTGTCCCACGTTGTCCCACGTTGTCCCACGTTGTCCCACGGTGTCCAACGGTGTCCAACGATGTCCCACGTTGTCCCACGTTGTCCCACGTTGTCCCACGTTGTCCCACGATGTCCCACGTTGTCCCACGTTGTCCCACGTTGTCCCACGTTGTCCCACGTTGTCCCACGTTGTCCCACGTTGTCCCACGTTGTCCCACGTTGTCCCACGTTGTCCCACGTTGCCCCACGTTGTCCCACGGTGTCCAACGATGTCCAACGGTGTCCAGCGATGTCCAACGGTGTCCCACGTTGTCCCACGTTTTCCCACGTTGTCCCACGTTGTCCCACGTTGTCCCACGTTGTCCCACGTTGTCCCACGGTGTCCAACGGTGTCCAACGATGTCCCACGTTGTCCCACGTTGTCCCACATTGTCCCACGTTGTCCCACGTTGTCCCACGTTGTCCCACGCTGTCCCACGGTGTCCAACGATGTCCAACGGTGTCCAGCGATGTCCAACGGTGTCCCACGTTGTCCCACGTTTTCCTACGTTGTCCCACGTTGTCCCACGTTGTCCCACGTTGTCCCACGCTGTCCCACGGTGTCCAACGATGTCCAACGGTGTCCAGCGATGTCCAACGGTGTCCCACGTTGTCCCACGTTTTCCTACGTTGTCCCACGTTGTCCCACGGTGTCCAACGATGTCCAACGATGTCCAACGGTGTCCCACGTTGTCCCACGTTGTTCCATGGTTTCCCACGTTGTCCCACGTTGTCCCACGTTGTCCCACGGTGTCCAACGATGTCCAACGGTGTCCAACGGTGTCCAACGGTGTCCAACGGTGTCCCACGTTGTCCCACGTTGTCCCACATTGTCCCACGTTGTCCCACGTTGTCCCACGTTGTCCCACGTTGTCCCACGGTGTCCAACGATGTCCAACGGTGTCCAGCGATGTCCAACGGTGTCCCACGTTGTCCCACGTTTTCCTACGTTGTCCCACGTTGTCCCACGTTGTCCCACGTTGTCCCACGATGTCCCACGTTGTCCCACGTTGTCCCACGTTGTCCCACGTTGTCCCACGTTGTCCCACGTTGTCCCACGTTGTCCCACGTTGTCCCACGTTGTCCCACGTTGTCCCACGTTGTCCCACGTTGTCCCACGGTGTCCAACGATGTCCAACGGTGTCCAGCGATGTCCAACGGTGTCCCACGTTGTCCCACGTTTTCCCACGTTGTCCCACGTTGTCCCACGGTGTCCAACGATGTCCAACGATGTCCAACGGTGTCCCACGTTGTCCCACGTTGTTCCATGGTTTCCCACGTTGTCCCACGTTGTCCCACGTTGTCCCACGTTGTCCCACGATGTCCCACGTTGTCCCACGTTGTCCCACGTTGTCCCACGTTGTCCCACGTTGTCCCACGTTGTCCCACGTTGTCCCACGTTGTCCCACGTTGTCCCACGTTGTCCCACGTTGTCCCACGTTGTCCCACGTTGTCCCACGGTGTCCAACGATGTCCAACGGTGTCCAGCGATGTCCAACGGTGTCCCACGTTGTCCCACGTTTTCCCACGTTGTCCCACGTTGTCCCACGGTGTCCAACGATGTCCAACGATGTCCAACGATGTCCAACGGTGTCCCACGTTGTCCCACGTTGTTCCATGGTTTCCCACGTTGTCCCACGTTGTCCCACGTTGTCCCACGGTGTCCAACGATGTCCAACGGTGTCCAACGGTGTCCAACGGTGTCCAACGGTGTCCCACGTTGTCCCACGTTGTCCCACGTTGTCCCACGTTGTCCCACGTTGTCCCACGATGTCCCACGTTGTCCCACGTTGTCCCACGTTGTCCCACGTTGTCCCACGTGGTCCCACGTTGTCCCACGTTGTCCCACGGTGTCCAACGGTGTCCAACGATGTCCCACGTTGTCCCACGTTGTCCCACGTTGTCCCACGTTGTCCCACGATGTCCCACGTTGTCCCACGTTGTCCCACGTTGTCCCACGTTGTCCCACGTTGTCCCACGTTGTCCCACGTTGTCCCACGTTGTCCCACGTTGTCCCACGTTGTCCCACGTTGTCCCACGTTGTCCCACGGTGTCCAACGATGTCCAACGGTGTCCAGCGATGTCCAACGGTGTCCCACGTTGTCCCACGTTTTCCCACGTTGTCCCACGTTGTCCCACGGTGTCCAACGATGTCCAACGATGTCCAACGGTGTCCCACGTTGTCCCACGTTGTTCCATGGTTTCCCACGTTGTCCCACGTTGTCCCACGTTGTCCCACGTTGTCCCACGATGTCCCACGTTGTCCCACGTTGTCCCACGTTGTCCCACGTTGTCCCACGTTGTCCCACGTTGTCCCACGTTGTCCCACGTTGTCCCACGTTGTCCCACGTTGTCCCACGTTGTCCCACGTTGTCCCACGTTGTCCCACGTTGTCCCACGTTGTCCCACGTTGTCCCACGTTGTCCCACGTTGTCCCACGTTGTCCCACGTTGTCCCACGATGTCCAACGGTGTCCCACGTTGTCCCACGTTGTTCCATGGTTTCCCACGTTGTCCCACGTTGTCCCACGTTGTTCCACGATGTCCCACGTTGTCCCACGTTGTTCCATGGTTTCCTACGTTGTCCCACGTTGTCCCACGTTGTCCCACGGTGTCCAACGATGTCCAACGGTGTCCAACGGTGTCCAACGGTGTCCAACGGTGTCCCACGTTGTCCCACGTTGTCCCACGTTGTCCCACGTTGTCCCACGTTGTCCCACGTTGTCCCACGTTGTCCCACGTTGTCCCACGTTGTCCCACGTTGTCCCACGTTGTCCCACGTTGTCCCACGTGGTCCCACGTTGTCCCACGTTGTCCCACGGTGTCCAACGGTGTCCAACGGTGTCCCACGTTGTCCCACGTTTTCCCACGTTGTCCCACGTTGTCCCACGGTGTCCAACGATGTCCAACGATGTCCAACGGTGTCCCACGTTGTCCCACGTTGTTCCATGGTTTCCCACGTTGTCCCACGTTGTCCCACGTTGTCCCACGGTGTCCAACGATGTCCAACGGTGTCCAACGGTGTCCAACGGTGTCCAACGGTGTCCCACGTTGTCCCACGTTGTCCCACGTTGTCCCACGTTGTCCCACGTTGTCCCACGATGTCCCACGTTGTCCCACGTTGTCCCACGTTGTCCCACGTTGTACCACGTGGTCCCACGTTGTCCCACGTTGTCCCACGGTGTCCAACGGTGTCCAACGATGTCCCACGTTGTCCCACGTTGTCCCACGTTGTCCCACGTTGTCCCACGATGTCCCACGTTGTCCCACGTTGTCCCACGTTGTCCCACGTTGTCCCACGTTGTCCCACGTTGTCCCACGTTGTCCCACGTTGTCCCACGTTGTCCCACGTTGTCCCACGTTGTCCCACGTTGTCCCACGGTGTCCAACGATGTCCAACGGTGTCCAACGGTGTCCAACGGTGTCCCACGGTGTCCAACGG
Organism: Bombus terrestris; assembly: GCF_910591885.1. Lineage (NCBI taxonomy): Eukaryota > Metazoa > Arthropoda > Insecta > Hymenoptera > Apidae > Bombus > Bombus terrestris. Next base: position 127,406 of record NW_025963620.1, on the reverse strand, counting down.
TGTCCCACGTTGTCCCACGTTGTCCCACGTTGTCCCACGTTGTCCCACGTTGTCCCACGTTGTCCCACGTTGTCCCACGTTGTCCCACGTTGTCCCACGGTGTCCAACGATGTCCAACGGTGTCCAACGGTGTCCCACGGTGTCCAACGGTGTCCCACGTTGTCCCACGTTGTCCCACGTTGTCCCACGTTGTCCCACGTTGTCCCACGTTGTCCCACGTTGTCCAACGATGTCCAACGGTGTCCCACGTTGTCCCACGTTGTTCCATGGTTTCCCACGTTGTCCCACGTTGTCCCACGTTGTCCCACGGTGTCCAACGATGTCCAACGGTGTCCAACGGTGTCCAACGGTGTCCAACGGTGTCCAACGGTGTCCAACGGTGTCCAACGGTGTCCAACGGTGTCCCACGTTGTCCCACGTTGTCCCACGTTGTCCCACGTTGTCCCACGTTGTCCCACGATGTCCCACGTTGTCCCACGTTGTCCCACGTTGTCCCACGTTGTCCCACGTTGTCCCACGGTGTCCAACGATGTCCAACGGTGTCCCACGTTGTCCCACGTTGTCCCACGTTGTCCCACGTTGTCCCACGTTGTCCCACGTTGTCCCACGTTGTCCCACGTTGTCCCACGTTGTCCCACGATGTCCCACGTTGTCCCACGTTGTCCCACGTTGTCCCACGTTGTCCCACGTTGTCCCACGTTGTCCCACGTTGTCCCACGTTGTCCCACGTTGTCCCACGTTGTTCCATGGTTTCCCACGTTGTCCCACGTTGTCCCACGTTGTCCCACGTTGTCCCACGTTGTCCCACGGTGTCCAACGATGTCCAACGATGTCCAACGGTGTCCCACGTTGTCCCACGTTGTTCCATGGTTTCCCACGTTGTCCCACGTTGTCCCACGTTGTCCCACGGTGTCCAACGATGTCCAACGGTGTCCAACGGTGTCCAACGGTGTCCAACGGTGTCCCACGTTGTCCCACGTTGTCCCACGTTGTCCCACGATGTCCCACGTTGTCCCACGTTGTTCCATGGTTTCCCACGTTGTCCCACGTTGTCCCACGTTGTCCCACGGTGTCCAACGATGTCCAACGGTGTCCAACGGTGTCCAACGGTGTCCAACGGTGTCCCACGTTGTCCCACGTTGTCCCACGTTGTCCCACGGTGTCCAACGATGTCCAACGGTGTCCAACGGTGTCCAACGGTGTCCAACGGTGTCCCACGTTGTCCCACGTTGTCCCACGTTGTCCCACGATGTCCCACGTTGTCCCACGTTGTTCCATCGTTTCCCACGTTGTCCCACGTTGTCCCACGTTGTCCCACGGTGTCCAACGATGTCCAACGGTGTCCAACGGTGTCCAACGGTGTCCAACGGTGTCCCACGTTGTCCCACGTTGTCCCACGTTGTCCCACGTTGTTCCATGGTTTCCCACGTTGTCCCACGTTGTCCCACGTTGTCCCACGTTGTCCCACGTTGTCCCACGTGGTCCCACGTTGTCCCACGTTGTCCCACGGTGTCCAACGGTGTCCAACGATGTCCCACGTTGTCCCACGTTGTCCCACGTTGTCCCACGTTGTCCCACGATGTCCCACGTTGTCCCACGTTGTCCCACGATGTCCAACGATGTCCAACGGTGTCCCACGTTGTCCCACGTTGTTCCATGGTTTCCCACGTTGTCCCACGTTGTCCCACGTTGTCCCACGTTGTCCCACGTTGTCCCACGTTGTCCCACGTTGTCCCACGTTGTCCCACGTTGTCCCACGGTGTCCAACGGTGTCCAACGATGTCCCACGTTGTCCCACGTTGTCCCACGTTGTCCCACGTTGTCCCACGATGTCCCACGTTGTCCCACGTTGTCCCACGTTGTCCCACGTTGTCCCACGTTGTCCCACGTTGTCCCACGTTGTCTCACGTTGTCCCACGTTGTCCCACGTTGTCCCACGGTGTCCAACGATGTCCAACGGTGTCCCACGTTGTCCAACGGTGTCCCACGTTGTCCCACGTTGTCCCACGTTGTCCCACGTTGTCCCACGTTGTCCCACGTTGTCCCACGTTGTCCCACGTTGTCCCACGTTGTCCCACGTTGTCCCACGTTGTCCCACGTTGTCCCACGTTGTCCCACGGTGTCCAACGATGTCCAACGGTGTCCAACGGTGTCCCACGGTGTCCAACGGTGTCCCACGTTGTCCCACGTTGTCCCACGTTGTCCAACGTTGTCCCACGTTGTCCCACGTTGTCCAACGATGTCCAACGGTGTCCCACGTTGTCCCACGTTGTTCCATGGTTTCCAACGTTGTCCCACGTTGTCCCACGTTGTCCCACGTTGTCCCACGTTGTCCCACGGTGTCCCACGGTGTCCAACGATGTCCAACTGTGTCCCACGTTGTCCCACGTTGTCCCACGTTGTCCCACGTTGTCCCACGTTGTCCCACGATGTCCCACGTTGTGCCACGTTGTCCCACGTTGTCCCACGTTGTCCCACGTTGTCCCACGTTGTCCCACGTTGTCCCACGTTGTCCCACGTTGTCCCACGTTGTCCCACGGTGTCCCACGGTGTCCAACGATGTCCAACTGTGTCCCACGTTGTCCCACGTTGTCCCACGTTGTCCCACGTTGTCCCACGTTGTCCCACGTTGTCCCACGTTGTCCCACGTTGTCCCACGTTGTCCCACGTTGTCCCACGTTGTCCCACGTTGTCCCACGTTGTCCCACGTTGTCCCACGTTGTCCCACGGTGTCCAACGATGTCCAACGGTGTCCAACGGTGTCCCACGGTGTCCAACGGTGTCCCACGTTGTCCCACGTTGTCCCACGTTGTCCCACGTTGTCCCACGTTGTCCCACGTTGTCCAACGATGTCCAACGGTGTCCCACGTTGTCCCACGTTGTTCCATGGTTTCCCACGTTGCCCCACGTTGTCCCACGTTGTCCCACGTTGTCCCACGTTGTCCAACGATGTCCAACGGTGTCCCACGTTGTCCCACGTTGTTCCATGGTTTCCCACGTTGTCCCACGTTGTCCCACGGTGTCCAACGATGTCCAACGGTGTCCAACGGTGTCCAACGGTGTCCCACGTTGTCCCACGTTGTCCCACGTTGTCCCACGTTGTCCCACGTTGTCCCACGTTGTCCCACGTTGTCCCACGGTGTCCAACGGAGTCCAACGATGTCCAACGTTGTCCCACGTTGTCCCACGTTGTCCCACGTTGTCCCACGGTGTCCAACGATGTCCAACGGTGTCCCACGTTGTCCCACGTTGTCCCACGTTGTCCCACGTTGTCCCACGTTGTCCCACGTTGTCCCACGTTGTCCCACGTTGTCCCACGTTGTCCCACGTTGTCCCACGGTGTCCAACGGTGTCCAACGATGTCCAACGTTGTCCCACGTTGTCCCACGTTGTCCCACGTTGTCCCACGATGTCCCACGTTGTCCCACGTTGTCCCACGTTGTCCCACGTTGTCCCACGTTGTCCCACGTTGTCCCACGTTGTCCCACGTTGTCCCACGTTGTCCCACGTTGTCCCACGTTGTCCCACGTTGTCCCACGGTGTCCAACGATGTCCAACGGTGTCCAGCGATGTCCAACGGTGTCCCACGTTGTCCCACGTTGTCCCACGTTGTCCCACGTTGTCCCACGTTGTCCCACGTTGTCCCACGTTGTCCCACGTTGTCCCACGTTGTCCCACGTTGTCCCACGTTGTCCCACGTTGTCCCACGTTGTCCCACGTTGTCCCACGGTGTCCAACGATGTCCAACGATGTCCAACGGTGTCCCACGATGTCCAACGATGTCCAACGATGTCCAACGGTGTCCAACGGTGTCCAACGGTGTCCCACGGTGTCCAACGGTGTCCCACGTTGTCCCACGTTGTCCCACGTTGTCCCACGTTGTCCCACGGTGTCCAACGATGTCCAACGGTGTCCAACGGTGTCCAACGGTGTCCAACGGTGTCCCACGTTGTCCCACGTTGTCCCACGTTGTCCCACGGTGTCCAACGATGTCCAACGGTGTCCCACGTTGTCCCACGTTGTCCCACGTTGTCCCACGTTGTCCAACGGTGTCCAACGGTGTCCAACGGTGTCCCACGTTGTCCCACGTTGTCCCACGTTGTCCCACGGTGTCCAACGATGTCCAACGGTGTCCCACGTTGTCCCACGTTGTCCCACGTTGTCCCACGTTGTCCCACGTTGTCCCACGTTGTCCCACGTTGTCCCACGTTGTCCCACGTTGTCCCACGTTGTCCCACGTTGTCCCACGTTGTCCCACGTTGTCCCACGTTGTCCCACGTTGTCCCACGTTGTCCCACGTTGTCCCACGGTGTCCAACGGTGTCCAACGATGTCCCACGTTGTCCCACGTTGTCCCACGTTGTCCCACGTTGTCCCACGTTGTCCCACGATGTCCCACGTTGTCCCACGGTGTCCAACGTTGTCCCACGTTGTCCCACGTTGTCCCACGTTGTCCCACGTTGTCCCACGTTGTCCCACGTTGTCCCACGTTGTCCCACGTTGTCCCACGTTGTCCCACGGTGTCCAACGGTGTCCAACGATGTCCAACGTTGTCCCACGTTGTCCCACGTTGTCCCACGTTGTCCCACGATGTCCCACGTTGTCCCACGTTGTCCCACGTTGTCCCACGTTGTCCCACGTTGTCCCACGTTGTCCCACGTTGTCCCACGTTGTCCCACGATGTCCCACGTTGTCCCACGTTGTCCCACGTTGTCCCACGTTGTCCCACGTTGTCCCACGTTGTCCCACGGTGTCCAACGATGTCCAACGGTGTCCAACGGTGTCCCACGGTGTCCCACGGTGTCCCACGTTGTCCCACGTTGTCCCACGTTGTCCCACGTTGTCCCACGTTGTCCCACGTTGTCCCACGTTGTCCCACGTTGTCCAACGATGTCCAACGATGTCCAACGGTGTCCCACGATGTCCAACGATGTCCAACGATGTCCAACGGTGTCCAACGGTGTCCAACGGTGTCCCACGGTGTCCAACGGTGTCCCACGTTGTCCCACGTTGTCCCACGTTGTCCCACGTTGTCCCACGTTGTCCCACGTTGTCCCACGTTGTCCCACGGTGTCCAACGGTGTCCAACGATGTCCAACGTTGTCCCACGTTGTCCCACGTTGTCCCACGTTGTCCCACGATGTCCCACGTTGTCCCACGTTGTCCCACGTTGTCCAACGATGTCCAACGGTGTCCCACGTTGTCCCACGTTGTCCCACGTTGTCCCACGTTGTCCCACGTTGTCCCACGGTGTCCAACGATGTCCAACGGTGTCCCACGTTGTCCAACGGTGTCCCACGTTGTCCCACGTTGTCCCACGTTGTCCCATGTTGTCCCACGTTGTCCCACGTTGTCCCACGTTGTCCCACGTTGTCCCACGTTGTCCCACGTTGTCCCACGTTGTCCCACGTTGTCCCACGTGGTCCCACGTTGTCCCACGTTGTCCCACGGTGTCCAACGATGTCCAACGGTGTCCCACGTTGTCCAACGGTGTCCCACGTTGTCCCACGTTGTCCCACGTTGTCCCACGTTGTCCCACGATGTCCCACGTTGTCCCACGTTGTCCCACGTTGTCCCACGTTGTCCCACGTTGTCCCACGTTGTCCCACGTTGTCCCACGTTGTCCCACGTTGTCCCACGTTGTCCCACGTTGTCCCACGTTGTCCCACGGTGTCCAACGATGTCCAACGGTGTCCAACGGTGTCCCACGGTGTCCAACGGTGTCCCACGTTGTCCCACGTTGTCCCACGTTGTCCCACGTTGTCCCACGTTGTCCCACGTTGTCCCACGTTGTCCCACGTTGTCCAACGATGTCCAACGGTGTCCCACGTTGTCCCACGTTGTTCCATGGTTTCCCACGTTGTCCCACGTTGTCCCACGTTGTCCCACGGTGTCCAACGATGTCCAACGGTGTCCAACGGTGTCCAACGGTGTCCAACGGTGTCCCACGTTGTCCCACGTTGTCCCACGTTGTCCCACGGTGTCCAACGATGTCCAACGGTGTCCCACGTTGTCCCACGTTGTCCCACGTTGTCCCACGTTGTCCCACGTTGTCCCACGTTGTCCCACGTTGTCCCACGTTGTCCCACGTTGTCCCACGTTGTCCCACGTTGTCCCACGTTGTCCCACGTTGTCCCACGTTGTCCCACGTTGTCCCACGATGTCCCACGTTGTCCCACGGTGTCCAACGATGTCCAACGGTGTCCAGCGATGTCCAACGGTGTCCCACGTTGTCCCACGTTTTCCCACGTTGTCCCACGTTGTCCCACGGTGTCCAACGATGTCCAACGATGTCCAACGGTGTCCCACGTTGTCCCACGTTGTTCCATGGTTTCCCACGTTGTCCCACGTTGTCCCACGTTGTCCCACGGTGTCCAACGATGTCCAACGGTGTCCAACGGTGTCCAACGGTGTCCAACGGTGTCCCACGTTGTCCCACGTTGTCCCACGTTGTCCCACGTTGTCCCACGTTGTCCCACGATGTCCCACGTTGTCCCACGTTGTCCCACGTTGTCCCACGGAGTCCAACGATGTCCAACGGTGTCCCACGTTGTCCAACGGTGTCCCACGTTGTCCCACGTTGTCCCACGTTGTCCCACGTTGTCCCACGATGTCCCACGTTGTCCCACGTTGTCCCACGTTGTCCCACGTTGTCCCACGTTGTCCCACGTTGTCCCACGTTGTCCCACGTTGTCCCACGTTGTCCCACGTTGTCCCACGTTGTCCCACGGTGTCCAACGATGTCCAACGGTGTCCAACGGTGTCCCACGGTGTCCAACGGTGTCCCACGTTGTCCCACGTTGTCCCACGTTGTCCCACGTTGTCCCACGTTGTCCCACGTTGTCCCACGTTGTCCCACGTTGTCCAACGATGTCCAACGGTGTCCCACGTTGTCACACGTTGTTCCATGGTTTCCCACGTTGTCCCACGCTGTCCCACGTTGTCCCACGGTGTCCAACGATGTCCAACGGTGTCCAACGGTGTCCAACGGTGTCCAACGGTGTCCAACGGTGTCCCACGTTGTCCCACGTTGTCCCACGTTGTCCCACGGTGTCCAACGATGTCCAACGGTGTCCCACGTTGTCCCACGTTGTCCCACGTTGTCCCACGTTGTCCCACGTTGTCCCACGATGTCCCACGTTGTCCCACGTTGTCCCACGTTGTCCCACGTTGTCCCACGTTGTCCCACGTTGTCCCACGTTGTCCCACGTTGTCCCACGTTGTCCCACGTTGTCCCACGTTGTCCCACGTTGTCCCACGTTGTCCCACGGTGTCCAACGGTGTCCAACGATGTCCCACGTTGTCCCACGTTGTCCCACGTTGTCCCACGTTGTCCCACGATGTCCCACGTTGTCCCACGTTGTCCCACGTTGTCCCACGTTGTCCCACGTTGTCCCACGTTGTCCCACGTTGTCCCACGTTGTCCCACGTTGTCCCACGGTGTCCAACGATGTCCAACGGTGTCCAGCGATGTCCAACGGTGTCCCACGTTGTCCCACGTTTTCCCACGTTGTCCCACGTTGTCCCACGGTGTCCAACGATGTCCAACGATGTCCAACGGTGTCCCACGTTGTCCCACGTTGTTCCATGGTTTCCCACGTTGTCCTACGTTGTCCCACGTTGTCCCACGGTGTCCAACGATGTCCAACGGTGTCCAACGGTGTCCAACGGTGTCCAACGGTGTCCCACGTTGTCCCACGTTGTCCCACGTTGTCCCACGATGTCCCACGTTGTCCCACGTTGTCCCACGTTGTCCCACGTTGTCCCACGATGTCCCACGTTGTCCCACGTTGTCCCACGTTGTCCCACGTTGTCCGACGTTGTCCCACGTTGTCCCACGTTGTCCCACGTTGTCCCACGTTGTCCCACGTTGTCCCACGTTGTCCCACGGTGTCCAACGATGTCCAACGGTGTCCAACGGTGTCCCACGTTGTCCCACGTTGTCCCACGTTGTCCCACGTTGTCCCACGTTGTCCCACGTTGTCCCACGTTGTCCCACGTTGTCCAACGATGTCCAACGGTGTCCCACGTTGTCCCACGTTGTCCCACGTTGTCCCACGTTGTCCCACGTTGTCCCACGTTGTCCCACGTTGTCCCACGTTGTCCCACGTTGTCCCACGGTGTCCAACGATGTCCAACGGTGTCCAACGGTGTCCCACGGTGTCCAACGGTGTCCCACGTTGTCCCACGTTGTCCCACGTTGTCCCACGTTGTCCCACGTTGTCCCACGTTGTCCCACGATGTCCCACGTTGTCCCACGGTGTCCAACGATGTCCCACGTTGTCCCACGTTGTCCCACGTTGTCCCACGTTGTCCCACGTTGTCCCACGTTGTCCCACGTTGTCCCACGTTGTCCCACGTTGTCCCACGGTGTCCAACGGTGTCCAACGATGTCCAACGTTGTCCCACGTTGTCCCACGTTGTCCCACGTTGTCCCACGATGTCCCACGTTGTCCCACGTTGTCCCACGTTGTCCCACGTTGTCCCACGTTGTCCCACGTTGTCCCACGTTGTCCCACGTTGTCCCACGTTGTCCCACGTTGTCCCACGTTGTCCCACGTTGTCCCACGTTGTCCCACGTTGTCCCACGTTGTCCCACGTTGTCCCACGTTGTCCCACGTTGTCCCACGGTGTCCAACGATGTCCAACGGTGTCCAACGGTGTCCCACGGTGTCCAACGGTGTCCCACGTTGTCCCACGTTGTCCCACGTTGTCCCACGTTGTCCCACGTTGTCCCACGTTGTCCCACGTTGTCCCACGTTGTCCAACGATGTCCAACGTTGTCCCACGTTGTCCCACTTTGTCCCACGGTGTCCAACGATGTCCAACGGTGTCCCACGTTGTCCCACGTTGTCCCACGTTGTCCCACGTTGTCCCACGTTGTCCCACGTTGTCCCACGTTGTCCCACGTTGTCCCACGTTGTCCCACGATGTCCCACGTTGTCCAACGGTGTCCCACGTTGTCCCACGTTGTCCCACGTTGTCCCACGTTGTCCCACGTTGTCCCACGTTGTCCCACGTTGTCCCACGTTGTCCCACGGTGTCCAACGGTGTCCAACGATGTCCAACGTTGTCCCACGTTGTCCCACGTTGTCCCACGTTGTCCCACGGTGTCCAACGATGTCCAACGGTGTCCCACGTTGTCCCACGTTGTCCCACGTTGTCCCACGTTGTCCCACGTTGTCCCACGTTGTCCCACGTTGTCCCACGTTGTCCCACGTTGTCCCACGTTGTCCCACGGTGTCCAACGGTGTCCAACGATGTCCAACGTTGTCCCACGTTGTCCCACGTTGTCCCACGTTGTCCCACGATGTCCCACGTTGTCCCACGTTGTCCCACGTTGTCCCACGTTGTCCCACGTTGTCCCACGTTGTCCCACGTTGTCCCACGTTGTCCCACGTTGTCCCACGTTGTCCCACGTTGTCCCACGTTGTCCCACGGTGTCCAACGATGTCCAACGGTGTCCAGCGATGTCCAACGGTGTCCCACGTTGTCCCACGTTGTCCCACGTTGTCCCACGTTGTCCCACGTTGTCCCACGTTGTCCCACGTTGTCCCACGTTGTCCCACGTTGTCCCACGTTGTCCCACGTTGTCCCACGTTGTCCCACGTTGTCCCACGTTGTCCCACGGTGTCCAACGATGTCCAACGATGTCCAACGGTGTCCCACGATGTCCAACGATGTCCAACGATGTCCAACGGTGTCCAACGGTGTCCAACGGTGTCCCACGGTGTCCAACGGTGTCCCACGTTGTCCCACGTTGTCCCACGTTGTCCCACGTTGTCCCACGATGTCCCACGTTGTCCAACGGTGTCCAACGGTGTCCAACGATGTCCAACGATGTCCAACGGTGTCCCACGATGTCCAACGATGTCCAACGATGTCCAACGGTGTCCCACGTTGTCCCACGTTGTCCCACGTTGTCCCACGTTGTCCCACGTTGTCCCACGGTGTCCAACGATGTCCAACGGTGTCCCACGTTGTCCAACGGTGTCCCACGTTGTCCCACGTTGTCCCACGTTGTCCCATGTTGTCCCACGTTGTCCCACGTTGTCCCACGTTGTCCCACGTTGTCCCACGTTGTCCCACGTTGTCCCACGTTGTCCCACGTTGTCCCACGTGGTCCCACGTTGTCCCACGTTGTCCCACGGTGTCCAACGATGTCCAACGGTGTCCCACGTTGTCCAACGGTGTCCCACGTTGTCCCACGTTGTCCCACGTTGTCCCACGTTGTCCCACGATGTCCCACGTTGTCCCACGTTGTCCCACGTTGTCCCACGTTGTCCCACGTTGTCCCACGTTGTCCCACGTTGTCCCACGTTGTCCCACGTTGTCCCACGTTGTCCCACGTTGTCCCACGGTGTCCAACGATGTCCAACGGTGTCCAACGGTGTCCCACGGTGTCCAACGGTGTCCCACGTTGTCCCACGTTGTCCCACGTTGTCCCACGTTGTCCCACGTTGTCCCACGTTGTCCCACGTTGTCCCACGTTGTCCAACGATGTCCAACGGTGTCCCACGTTGTCCCACGTTGTTCCATGGTTTCCCACGTTGTCCCACGTTGTCCCACGTTGTCCCACGGTGTCCAACGATGTCCAACGGTGTCCAACGATGTCCAACGGTGTCCCACGTTGTCCCACGTTGTCCCACGTTGTCCCACGTTGTCCAACGGTGTCCCACGTTGTCCAACGGTGTCCAACGGTGTCCAACGGTGTCCCACGTTGTCCCACGTTGTCCCACGTTGTCCCACGGTGTCCAACGATGTCCAACGGTGTCCCACGTTGTCCCACGTTGTCCCACGTTGTCCCACGTTGTCCCACGTTGTCCCACGATGTCCCACGTTGTCCCACGTTGTCCCACGTTGTCCCACGTTGTCCCACGTTGTCCCACGTTGTCCCACGTTGTCCCACGTTGTCCCACGTTGTCCCACGTTGTCCCACGTTGTCCCACGGTGTCCAACGGTGTCCAACGATGTCCCACGTTGTCCCACGTTGTCCCACGTTGTCCCACGTTGTCCCACGTTGTCCCACGATGTCCCACGTTGTCCCACGGTGTCCAACGATGTCCCACGTTGTCCCACGTTGTCCCACGTTGTCCCACGTTGTCCCACGTTGTCCCACGTTGTCCCACGTTGTCCCACGTTGTCCCACGTTGTCCCACGGTGTCCAACGGTGTCCAACGATGTCCAACGTTGTCCCACGTTGTCCCACGTTGTCCCACGTTGTCCCACGATGTCCCACGTTGTCCCACGTTGTCCCACGTTGTCCCACGTTGTCCCACGTGGTCCCACGTTGTCCCACGTTGTCCCACGGTGTCCAACGATGTCCAACGGTGTCCCACGTTGTCCAACGGTGTCCCACGTTGTCCCACGTTGTCCCACGTTGTCCCACGTTGTCCCACGATGTCCCACGTTGTCCCACGTTGTCCCACGTTGTCCCACGTTGTCCCACGTTGTCCCACGTTGTCCCACGTTGTCCCACGTTGTCCCACGTTGTCCCACGTTGTCCCACGTTGTCCCACGTTGTCCCACGGTGTCCAACGATGTCCAACGGTGTCCAACGGTGTCCCACGGTGTCCCACGGTGTCCCACGTTGTCCCACGTTGTCCCACGTTGTCCCACGTTGTCCCACGTTGTCCCACGTTGTCCCACGTTGTCCCAAGTTGTCCAACGATGTCCAACGGTGTCCCACGTTGTCCCACGTTGTTCCATGGTTTCCCACGTTGTCCCACGTTGTCCCACGTTGTCCCACGGTGTCCAACGATGTCCAACGGTGTCCAACGGTGTCCAACGGTGTCCAACGGTGTCCCACGTTGTCCCACGTTGTCCCACGTTGTCCCACGGTGTCCAACGATGTCCAACGGTGTCCCACGTTGTCCCACGTTGTCCCACGTTGTCCCACGTTGTCCCACGTTGTCCCACGATGTCCCACGTTGTCCCACGTTGTCCCACGTTGTCCCACGTTGTCCCACGTTGTCCCACGTTGTCCCACGTTGTCCCACGTTGTCCCACGTTGTCCCACGATGTCCCACGTTGTCCCACGGTGTCCAACGATGTCCAACGGTGTCCAGCGATGTCCAACGGTGTCCCACGTTGTCCCACGTTGTCCCACGTTTTCCCACGTTGTCCCACGTTGTCCCACGGTGTCCAACGATGTCCAACGATGTCCAACGGTGTCCCACGTTGTCCCACGTTGTTCCATGGTTTCCCACGTTGTCCCACGTTGTCCCACGTTGTCCCACGTTGTCCCACGTTGTCCCACGGTGTCCAACGGTGTCCAACGATGTCCCACGTTGTCCCACGTTGTCCCACGTTGTCCCACGTTGTCCCACGTTGTCCCACGATGTCCCACGTTGTCCCACGGTGTCCAACGATGTCCCACGTTGTCCCACGTTGTCCCACGTTGTCCCACGTTGTCCCACGTTGTCCCACGTTGTCCCACGTTGTCCCACGTTGTCCCACGTTGTCCCACGGTGTCCAACGGTGTCCAACGATGTCCAACGTTGTCCCACGTTGTCCCACGTTGTCCCACGTTGTCCCACGTTGTCCCACGTTGTCCCACGTTGTCCCACGTTGTCCCACGTTGTCCCACGTGGTCCCACGTTGTCCCACGTTGTCCCACGGTGTCCAACGATGTCCAACGGTGTCCCACGTTGTCCAACGGTGTCCCACGTTGTCCCACGTTGTCCCACGTTGTCCCACGTTGTCCCACGATGTCCCACGTTGTCCCACGTTGTCCCACGTTGTCCCACGTTGTCCCACGTTGTCCCACGTTGTCCCACGTTGTCCCACGTTGTCCCACGTTGTCCCACGTTGTCCCACGTTGTCCCACGTTGTCCCACGGTGTCCAACGATGTCCCACGGTGTCCAACGGTGTCCCACGGTGTCCCACGGTGTCCCACGTTGTCCCACGTTGTCCCACGTTGTCCCACGTTGTCCCACGTTGTCCCACGTTGTCCCACGTTGTCCCAAGTTGTCCAACGATGTCCAACGGTGTCCCACGTTGTCCCACGTTGTTCCATGGTTTCCCACGTTGTCCCACGTTGTCCCACGTTGTCCCACGGTGTCCAACGATGTCCAACGGTGTCCAACGGTGTCCAACGGTGTCCAACGGTGTCCCACGTTGTCCCACGTTGTCCCACGTTGTCCCACGGTGTCCAACGATGTCCAACGGTGTCCCACGTTGTCCCACGTTGTCCCACGTTGTCCCACGTTGTCCCACGTTGTCCCACGATGTCCCACGTTGTCCCACGTTGTCCCACGTTGTCCCACGTTGTCCCACGTTGTCCCACGTTGTCCCACGTTGTCCCACGTTGTCCCACGTTGTCCCACGATGTCCCACGTTGTCCCACGGTGTCCAACGATGTCCAACGGTGTCCAGCGATGTCCAACGGTGTCCCACGTTGTCCCACGTTGTCCCACGTTTTCCCACGTTGTCCCACGTTGTCCCACGGTGTCCAACGATGTCCAACGATGTCCAACGGTGTCCCACGTTGTCCCACGTTGTTCCATGGTTTCCCACGTTGTCCCACGTTGTCCCACGTTGTCCCACGGTGTCCAACGATGTCCAACGGTGTCCAACGGTGTCCAACGGTGTCCAACGGTGTCCCACGTTGTCCCACGTTGTCCCACGTTGTCCCACGTTGTCCCACGTTGTCCCACGATGTCCCACGTTGTCCCACGTTGTCCCACGTTGTCCCACGGTGTCCAACGATGTCCAACGGTGTCCCACGTTGTCCAACGGTGTCCCACGTTGTCCCACGTTGTCCCACGTTGTCCCACGTTGTCCCACGATGTCCCACGTTGTCCCACGTTGTCCCACGTTGTCCCACGTTGTCCCACGTTGTCCCACGTTGTCCCACGTTGTCCCACGTTGTCCCACGTTGTCCCACGTTGTCCCACGTTGTCCCACGGTGTCCAACGATGTCCAACGGTGTCCAACGGTGTCCCACGGTGTCCAACGGTGTCCCACGTTGTCCCACGTTGTCCCACGTTGTCCCACGTTGTCCCACGTTGTCCCACGTTGTCCCACGTTGTCCCACGTTGTCCAACGATGTCCAACGGTGTCCCACGTTGTCACACGTTGTTCCATGGTTTCCCACGTTGTCCCACGCTGTCCCACGTTGTCCCACGGTGTCCAACGATGTCCAACGGTGTCCAACGGTGTCCAACGGTGTCCAACGGTGTCCAACGGTGTCCCACGTTGTCCCACGTTGTCCCACGTTGTCCCACGGTGTCCAACGATGTCCAACGGTGTCCCACGTTGTCCCACGTTGTCCCACGTTGTCCCACGTTGTCCCACGTTGTCCCACGATGTCCCACGTTGTCCCACGTTGTCCCACGTTGTCCCACGTTGTCCCACGTTGTCCCACGTTGTCCCACGTTGTCCCACGTTGTCCCACGTTGTCCCACGTTGTCCCACGTTGTCCCACGTTGTCCCACGTTGTCCCACGGTGTCCAACGGTGTCCAACGATGTCCCACGTTGTCCCACGTTGTCCCACGTTGTCCCACGTTGTCCCACGATGTCCCACGTTGTCCCACGTTGTCCCACGTTGTCCCACGTTGTCCCACGTTGTCCCACGTTGTCCCACGTTGTCCCACGTTGTCCCACGTTGTCCCACGATGTCCCACGTTGTCCCACGTTGTCCCACGGTGTCCAACGATGTCCAACGATGTCCAACGGTGTCCCACGTTGTCCCACGTTGTTCCATGGTTTCCCACGTTGTCCTACGTTGTCCCACGTTGTCCCACGGTGTCCAACGATGTCCAACGGTGTCCAACGGTGTCCAACGGTGTCCAACGGTGTCCCACGTTGTCCCACGTTGTCCCACGTTGTCCCACGATGTCCCACGTTGTCCCACGTTGTCCCACGTTGTCCCACGTTGTCCCACGATGTCCCACGTTGTCCCACGTTGTCCCACGTTGTCCCACGTTGTCCGACGTTGTCCCACGTTGTCCCACGTTGTCCCACGTTGTCCCACGTTGTCCCACGTTGTCCCACGTTGTCCCACGGTGTCCAACGATGTCCAACGGTGTCCAACGGTGTCCCACGTTGTCCCACGTTGTCCCACGTTGTCCCACGTTGTCCCACGTTGTCCCACGTTGTCCCACGTTGTCCCACGTTGTCCAACGGTGTCCAACGGTGTCCCACGTTGTCCCACGTTGTCCCACGTTGTCCCACGTTGTCCCACGTTGTCCCACGTTGTCCCACGTTGTCCCACGTTGTCCCACGTTGTCCCACGGTGTCCACCGATGTCCAACGGTGTCCAACGGTGTCCCACGGTGTCCAACGGTGTCCCACGTTGTCCCACGTTGTCCCACGTTGTCCCACGTTGTCCCACGTTGTCCCACGTTGTCCCACGATGTCCCACGTTGTCCCACGGTGTCCAACGATGTCCCACGTTGTCCCACGTTGTCCCACGTTGTCCCACGTTGTCCCACGTTGTCCCACGTTGTCCCACGTTGTCCCACGTTGTCCCACGTTGTCCCACGTTGTCCCACGTTGTCCCACGGTGTCCAACGGTGTCCAACGATGTCCAACGTTGTCCCACGTTGTCCCACGTTGTCCCACGTTGTCCCACGATGTCCCACGTTGTCCCACGTTGTCCCACGTTGTCCCACGTTGTCCCACGTTGTCCCACGTTGTCCCACGTTGTCCCACGTTGTCCCACGTTGTCCCACGTTGTCCCACGTTGTCCCACGTTGTCCCACGTTGTCCCACGTTGTCCCACGTTGTCCCACGTTGTCCCACGTTGTCCCACGGTGTCCAACGATGTCCAACGGTGTCCAACGGTGTCCCACGGTGTCCAACGGTGTCCCACGTTGTCCCACGTTGTCCCACGTTGTCCCACGTTGTCCCACGTTGTCCCACGTTGTCCCACGTTGTCCCACGTTGTCCAACGATGTCCAACGATGTCCAACGGTGTCCCACGATGTCCAACGATGTCCAACGATGTCCAACGGTGTCCAACGGTGTCCAACGGTGTCCCACGGTGTCCAACGGTGTCCCACGTTGTCCCACGTTGTCCCACGTTGTCCCACGTTGTCCCACGTTGTCCCACGGTGTCCAACGATGTCCAACGGTGTCCCACGTTGTCCAACGGTGTCCCACGTTGTCCCACGTTGTCCCACGTTGTCCCATGTTGTCCCACGTTGTCCCACGTTGTCCCACGTTGTCCCACGTTGTCCCACGTTGTCCCACGTTGTCCCACGTTGTCCCACGTTGTCCCACGTTGTCCCACGTTGTCCCACGGTGTCCAACGATGTCCAACGGTGTCCCACGTTGTCCAACGGTGTCCCACGTTGTCCCACGTTGTCCCACGTTGTCCCACGTTGTCCCACGATGTCCCACGTTGTCCCACGTTGTCCCACGTTGTCCCACGTTGTCCCACGTTGTCCCACGTTGTCCCACGTTGTCCCACGTTGTCCCACGTTGTCCCACGTTGTCCCACGTTGTCCCACGTTGTCCCACGGTGTCCAACGATGTCCAACGGTGTCCAACGGTGTCCCACGGTGTCCAACGGTGTCCCACGTTGTCCCACGTTGTCCCACGTTGTCCCACGTTGTCCCACGTTGTCCCACGTTGTCCCACGTTGTCCCACGTTGTCCCACGTTGTCCCACGTTGTCCCACGTTGTCCAACGGTGTCCAACGGTGTCCCACGTTGTCCCACGTTGTTCCATGGTTTCCCACGTTGTCCCACGTTGTCCCACGTTGTCCCACGTTGTCCCACGTTGTCCCACGTTGTCCCACGGTGTCCAACGATGTCCAACGGTGTCCCACGTTGTCCCACGTTGTCCCACGTTGTCCCACGTTGTCCCACGTTGTCCCACGATGTCCCACGTTGTCCCACGTTGTCCCACGTTGTCCCACGTTGTCCAACGATGTCCAACGGTGTCCCACGTTGTCCCACGTTGTCCCACGTTGTCCCACGTTGTCCCACGTTGTCCCACGGTGTCCAACGATGTCCAACGGTGTCCCACGTTGTCCAACGGTGTCCCACGTTGTCCCACGTTGTCCCACGTTGTCCCATGTTGTCCCACGTTGTCCCACGTTGTCCCACGTTGTCCCACGTTGTCCCACGTTGTCCCACGTTGTCCCACGTTGTCCCACGTTGTCCCACGTGGTCCCACGTTGTCCCACGTTGTCCCACGGTGTCCAACGATGTCCAACGGTGTCCCACGTTGTCCAACGGTGTCCCACGTTGTCCCACGTTGTCCCACGTTGTCCCACGTTGTCCCACGATGTCCCACGTTGTCCCACGTTGTCCCACGTTGTCCCACGTTGTCCCACGTTGTCCCACGTTGTCCCACGTTGTCCCACGTTGTCCCACGTTGTCCCACGTTGTCCCACGTTGTCCCACGTTGTCCCACGGTGTCCAACGATGTCCAACGGTGTCCAACGGTGTCCCACGGTGTCCAACGGTGTCCCACGTTGTCCCACGTTGTCCCACGTTGTCCCACGTTGTCCCACGTTGTCCCACGTTGTCCCACGTTGTCCCACGTTGTCCAACGATGTCCAACGGTGTCCCACGTTGTCCCACGTTGTTCCATGGTTTCCCACGTTGTCCCACGTTGTCCCACGTTGTCCCACGGTGTCCAACGATGTCCAACGGTGTCCAACGGTGTCCAACGGTGTCCAACGGTGTCCCACGTTGTCCCACGTTGTCCCACGTTGTCCCACGGTGTCCAACGATGTCCAACGGTGTCCCACGTTGTCCCACGTTGTCCCACGTTGTCCCACGTTGTCCCACGTTGTCCCACGATGTCCCACGTTGTCCCACGTTGTCCCACGTTGTCCCACGTTGTCCCACGTTGTCCCACGTTGTCCCACGTTGTCCCACGTTGTCCCACGTTGTCCCACGATGTCCCACGTTGTCCCACGGTGTCCAACGATGTCCAACGGTGTCCAACGATGTCCAACGGTGTCCCACGTTGTCCCACGTTTTCCCACGTTGTCCCACGTTGTCCCACGGTGTCCAACGATGTCCAACGATGTCCAACGGTGTCCCACGTTGTCCCACGTTGTTCCATGGTTTCCCACGTTGTCCCACGTTGTCCCACGTTGTCCCACGGTGTCCAACGATGTCCAACGGTGTCCAACGGTGTCCAACGGTGTCCAACGGTGTCCCACGTTGTCCCACGTTGTCCCACGTTGTCCCACGTTGTCCCACGTTGTCCCACGATGTCCCACGTTGTCCCACGTTGTCCCACGTTGTCCCACGGTGTCCAACGATGTCCAACGGTGTCC
This sequence comes from Bombus terrestris, assembly GCF_910591885.1. Taxonomy (NCBI): domain Eukaryota; kingdom Metazoa; phylum Arthropoda; class Insecta; order Hymenoptera; family Apidae; genus Bombus; species Bombus terrestris. Next base: position 109,161 of record NW_025963620.1, on the reverse strand, counting down.
CACGTTGTCCAACGGTGTCCCACGTTGTCCCACGTTGTCCCACGTTGTCCCACGTTGTCCCACGATGTCCCACGTTGTCCCACGTTGTCCCACGTTGTCCCACGTTGTCCCACGTTGTCCCACGTTGTCCCACGTTGTCCCACGTTGTCCCACGTTGTCCCACGTTGTCCCACGTTGTCCCACGGTGTCCAACGATGTCCAACGGTGTCCAACGGTGTCCCACGGTGTCCAACGGTGTCCCACGTTGTCCCACGTTGTCCCACGTTGTCCCACGTTGTCCCACGTTGTCCCACGTTGTCCCACGTTGTCCAACGATGTCCAACGGTGTCCCACGTTGTCACACGTTGTTCCATGGTTTCCCACGTTGTCCCACGCTGTCCCACGTTGTCCCACGGTGTCCAACGATGTCCAACGGTGTCCAACGGTGTCCAACGGTGTCCAACGGTGTCCAACGGTGTCCCACGTTGTCCCACGTTGTCCCACGTTGTCCCACGGTGTCCAACGATGTCCAACGGTGTCCCACGTTGTCCCACGTTGTCCCACGTTGTCCCACGTTGTCCCACGTTGTCCCACGATGTCCCACGTTGTCCCACGTTGTCCCACGTTGTCCCACGTTGTCCCACGTTGTCCCACGTTGTCCCACGTTGTCCCACGTTGTCCCACGTTGTCCCACGTTGTCCCACGTTGTCCCACGTTGTCCCACGTTGTCCCACGGTGTCCAACGGTGTCCCACGATGTCCCACGTTGTCCCACGTTGTCCCACGTTGTCCCACGTTGTCCCACGATGTCCCACGTCGTCCCACGTTGTCCCACGTTGTCCCACGTTGTCCCACGTTGTCCCACGTTGTCCCACGTTGTCCCACGTTGTCCCACGTTGTCCCACGGTGTCCAACGATGTCCAACAGTGTCCAGCGATGTCCAACGGTGTCCCACGTTGTCCCACGTTTTCCCACGTTGTCCCACGTTGTCCCACGGTGTCCAACGATGTCCAACGATGTCCAACGGTGTCCCACGTTGTCCCACGTTGTTCCATGGTTTCCCACGTTGTCCTACGTTGTCCCACGTTGTCCCACGGTGTCCAACGATGTCCAACGGTGTCCAACGGTGTCCAACGGTGTCCAACGGTGTCCCACGTTGTCCCACGTTGTCCCACGTTGTCCCACGATGTCCCACGTTGTCCCACGTTGTCCCACGTTGTCCCACGTTGTCCCACGATGTCCCACGTTGTCCCACGTTGTCCCACGTTGTCCCACGTTGTCCGACGTTGTCCCACGTTGTCCCACGTTGTCCCACGTTGTCCCACGTTGTCCCACGTTGTCCCACGTTGTCCCACGTTGTCCCACGATGTCCCACGTTGTCCCACGTTGTCCCACGTTGTCCCACGTTGTCCCACGTTGTCCAACGTTGTCCCAAGTTGTCCCACGTTGTCCCACGTTGTCCCACGTTGTCCCACGGTGTCCAACGGTGTCCCACGATGTCCCACGTTGTCCCACGTTGTCCCACGTTGTCCCACGTTGTCCCACGTTGTCCCCCGTTGTCCCACGGTGTCCAACGATGTCCAACGATGTCCAACGGTGTCCCACGTTGTCCCACGTTGTCCCATGGTTTCCCACGTTGTCCCACGTTGTCCCACGTTGTCCCACGGTGTCCAACGATGTCCAGCGGTGTCCAACGGTGTCCAACGGTGTCCAACGGTGTCCCACGTTGTCCCACGTTGTCCCACGTTGTCCCACGTTGTCCCACGATGTCCCACGTTGTCCCACGTTGTCCCACGTTGTCCCACGATGTCCCACGTTGTCCCACGTTGTCCCACGTTGTCCCACGTTGTCCCACGATGTCCCACGTTGTCCCACGTTGTCCCACGTTGTCCCACGTTGTCCCAAGGTGTCCAACGATGTCCAACGGTGTCCAACGGTGTCCCACGGTGTCCAACGGTGTCCCACGTTGTCCCACGTTGTCCCACGTTGTCCCACGTTGTCCCACGTTGTCCCACGTTGTCCCACGTTGTCCCACGTTGTCCAACGTTGTCCCACGTTGTCCCACGTTGTCCCACGTTGTCCCACGTTGTCCAACGATGTCCAACGGTGTCCAACGATGTCCAACGATGTCCAACGGTGTCCCACGATGTCCAACGATGTCCAACGATGTCCAACGGTGTCCAACGGTGTCCAACGGTGTCCCACGGTGTCCAACGGTGTCCCACGTTGTCCCACGTTGTCCCACGTTGTCCCACGTTGTCCCACGATGTCCCACGTTGTCCCACGTTGTCCCACGTTGTCCCACGTTGTCCCACGTTGTCCCACGTTGTCCCACGTTGTCCCACGGTGTCCAACGATGTCCAACGGTGTCCAAAGGTGTCCCACGGTGTCCAACGGTGTCCCACGTTGTCCCACGTTGTCCCACGTTGTCCCACGTTGTCCCACGTTGTCCCACGTTGTCCCACGTTGTCCCACGGTGTCCAACGATGTCCAACGGTGTCCAAAGGTGTCCCACGGTGTCCAACGGTGTCCCACGTTGTCCCACGTTGTCCCACGTTGTCCCACGTTGTCCCACGTTGTCCCACGTTGTCCAACGATGTCCAACGGTGTCCCACGTTGTCCCACGTTGTTCCATGGTTTCCCACGTTGTCCCACGTTGTCCCACGTTGTCCCACGGTGTCCAACGATGTCCAACGGTGTCCCACGTTGTCCAACGGTGTCCCACGTTGTCCCACGTTGTCCCACGTTGTCCCACGTTGTCCCACGATGTCCCACGTTGTCCCATGTTGTCCCACGTTGTCCCACGTTGTCCCACGTTGTCCCACGTTGTCCCACGTTGTCCCACGTTGTCCCACGTTGTCCCACGTTGTCCCACGGTGTCCAACGATGTCCAACGGTGTCCAACGGTGTCCCACGGTGTCCAACGGTGTCCAACGATGTCCAACGGTGTCCCACGATGTCCAACGATGTCCAACGATGTCCAACGGTGTCCCACGTTGTCCCACGTTGTCCCACGTTGTCCCACGTTGTCCCACGTTGTCCCACGTTGTCCCACGTTGTCCCACGTTGTCCCACGTTGTCCCACGGTGTCCAACGATGTCCAACGGTGTCCAAAGGTGTCCCACGGTGTCCAACGGTGTCCCACGTTGTCCCACGTTGTCCCACGTTGTCCCACGTTGTCCCACGTTGTCCCACGTTGTCCAACGATGTCCAACGGTGTCCCACGTTGTCCCACGTTGTTCCATGGTTTCCCACGTTGTCCCACGTTGTCCCACGTTGTCCCACGGTGTCCAACGATGTCCAACGGTGTCCAGCGATGTCCAACGGTGTCCCACGTTGTCCCACGTTTTCCCACGTTGCCCCACGTTGTCCCACGGTGTCCAGCGATGTCCAACGATGTCCAACGGTGTCCCACGTTGTCCCACGTTGTTCCATGGTTTCCCACGTTGTCCCACGTTGTCCCACGTTGTCCCACGGTGTCCAACGATGTCCAACGGTGTCCAACGGTGTCCCACGTTGTCCCACGTTGTCCCACGTTGTCCCACGTTGTCCCACGTGGTCCCACGTTGTCCCACGTTGTCCCACGGTGTCCAACGATGTCCAACGGTGTCCCACGTTGTCCAACGGTGTCCCACGTTGTCCCACGTTGTCCCACGTTGTCCCACGTTGTCCCACGATGTCCCACGTTGTCCCACGTTGTCCCACGTTGTCCCACGTTGTCCCACGTTGTCCCACGTTGTCCCACGTTGTCCCACGTTGTCCCACGTTGTCCCACGTTGTCCCACGGTGTCCAACGATGTCCAACGGTGTCCAACGGTGTCCCACGTTGTCCAACGGTGTCCCACGTTGTCCCACGTTGTCCCACGTTGTCCCACGTTGTCCCACGTTGTCCCACGTTGTCCCACGTTGTCCCACGTTGTCCCACGTTGTCCCACGTTGTCCCACGTTGTCCCACGTTGTCCCACGTTGTCCCACGGTGTCCAACGATGTCCAACGATGTCCAACGGTGTCCCACGTTGTCCCACGTTGTTCCATGGTTTCCCACGTTGTCCCACGTTGTCCCACGTTGTCCCACGGTGTCCAACGATGTCCAACGGTGTCCAACGGTGTCCAACGGTGTCCAACGGTGTCCCACGTTGTCCCACGTTGTCCCACGTTGTCCCACGGTGTCCAACGATGTCCAACGGTGTCCCACGTTGTCCCACGTTGTCCCACGTTGTCCCACGTTGTCCCACGTTGTCCCACGTTGTCCCACGTTGTCCCACGTTGTCCCACGTTGTCCCACGTTGTCCCACGGTGTCCAACGATGTCCAACGGTGTCCAACGGTGTCCAACGGTGTCCAACGGTGTCCCAAGTTGTCCCACGGTGTCCAACGATGTCCAACGGTGTCCAACGGTGTCCAACGGTGTCCAACGGTGTCCCAAGTTGTCCCACGTTGTCCCACGTTGTCCCACGGTGTCCAACGATGTCCAACGGTGTCCCACGTTGTCCCACGGTGTCCAACGATGTCCAACGGTGTCCCACGTTGTCCAACGGTGTCCCACGTTGTCCAACGGTGTCCCACGTTGTCCCACGTTGTCCCATGTTGTCCCACGTTGTCCCACGTTGTCCCACGTTGTCCCACGTTGTCCCACGTTGTCCCACGTTGTCCCACGTTGTCCCACGGTGTCCAACGATGTCCAACGGTGTCCAACGGTGTCCCACGGTGTCCAACGGTGTCCCACGTTGTCCCACGTTGTCCCACGTTGTCCCACGGTGCCCCACGTTGTCCCACGTTGTCCAACGATGTCCAACGGTGTCCCACGTTGTCCCACGTTGTTCCATGGTTTCCCACGTTGTCCCACGTTGTCCCACGTTGTCCCACGGTGTCCAACGATGTCCAACGATGTCCAACGGTGTCCCACGATGTCCAACGATGTCCAACGATGTCCAACGGTGTCCAACGATGTCCAACGGTGTCCAACGATGTCCAACGATGTCCAACGGTGTCCCACGATGTCCAACGATGTCCAACGATGTCCAACGGTGTCCAACGGTGTCCAACGGTGTCCCACGGTGTCCAACGGTGTCCCACGTTGTCCCACGTTGTCCCACGTTGTCCCACGTTGTCCCACGTTGTCCCACGTTGTCCCACGTTGTCCCACGTTGTCCCACGGTGTCCAACGATGTCCAACGGTGTCCCACGTTGTCCAACGGTGTCCCACGTTGTCCCACGTTGTCCCACGTTGTCCCACGTTGTCCCACGTTGTCCCACGTTGTCCCACGTTGTCCCACGTTGTCCCACGTTGTCCCACGTTGTCCCACGGTGTCCAACGATGTCCAACGGTGTCCAACGGTGTCCCACGGTGTCCAACGGTGTCCCACGTTGTCCCACGTTGTCCCACGTTGTCCCACGTGGTCCCACGTTGTCCCACGTTGTCCCACGTTGTCCCACGTTGTCCAACGATGTCCAACGGTGTCCCACGTTATCCCTCGTTGTTCCATGGTTTCCCACGTTGTCCCACGTTGTCCCACGTTGTCCCACGTTGTCCCACGTTGTCCCACGGTGTCCAACGATGTCCAACGGTGTCCCACGTTGTCCCACGTTGTCCCACGTTGTCCCACGTTGTCCCACGTTGTCCCACGATGTCCCACGTTGTCCCACGTTGTCCCACGTTGTCCCACGTTGTCCCACGTTGTCCCACGTTGTCCCACGTTGTCCCACGTTGTCCCACGTGGTCCCACGTTGTCCCACGTTGTCCCACGGTGTCCAACGATGTCCAACGGTGTCCCACGTTGTCCAACGGTGTCCCACGTTGTCCCACGTTGTCCCACGTTGTCCCACGTTGTCCCACGATGTCCCACGTTGTCCCACGTTGTCCCACGTTGTCCCACGTTGTCCCACGTTGTCCCACGTTGTCCCACGTTGTCCCACGTTGTCCCACGTTGTCCCACGTTGTCCCACGGTGTCCAACGATGTCCAACGGTGTCCAACGGTGTCCCACGGTGTCCAACGGTGTCCCACGTTGTCCCACGTTGTCCCACGTTGTCCCACGTTGTCCCACGTTGTCCCACGTTGTCCCACGTTGTCCAACGATGTCCAACGGTGTCCCACGTTGTCCCACGTTGTTCCATGGTTTCATACGTTGTCCCACGTTGTCCCACGTTGTCCCACGGTGTCCAACGATGTCCAACGGTGTCCAACGGTGTCCAACGGTGTCCAACGGTGTCCCACGTTGTCCCACGTTGTCCCACGTTGTCCCACGTTGTCCAACGATGTCCAACGGTGTCCCACGTTGTCCCACGTTGTCCCACGATGTCCCACGTTGTCCCACGTTGTCCCACGTTGTCCCACGTTGTCCCACGTTGTCCCACGTTGTCCCACGTTGTCCCACGTTGTCCCACGTTGTCCCACGTTGTCCCACGTTGTCCCACGTTGTCCCACGTTGTCCCACGTTGTCCCACGGTGTCCAACGGTGTCCAACGATGTCCCACGTTGTCCCACGTTGTCCCACGTTGTCCCACGATGTCCCACGTTGTCCCACGTTGTCCCACGTTGTCCCACGTTGTCCCACGGTGTCCAACGATGTCCAACGGTGTCCAACGGTGTCCCACGGTGTCCAACGGTGTCCCACGTTGTCCCACGTTGTCCCACGTTGTCCCACGTTGTCCCACGTTGTCCCACGATGTCCCACGTTGTCCCACGTTGTCCGACGTTGTCCCACGTTGTCCCACGTTGTCCCACGTTGTCCCACGGTGTCCAACGATGTCCAACGATGTCCAACGGTGTCCCACGTTGTCCCACGTTGTTCCATGGTTTCCCACGTTGTCCCACGTTGTCCCACGTTGTCCCACGTTGTCCCACGTTGTCCCACGTTGTCCCACGTTGTCCCACGTTGTCCCACGTTGTCCCACGGTGTCCAACGATGTCCAACGGTGTCCAGCGATGTCCAACGGTGTCCCACGTTGTCCCACGTTTTCCCACGTTGTCCCACGTTGTCCCACGGTGTCCAACGGTGTCCAGCGATGTCCAACGGTGTCCCACGTTGTCCCACGGTGTCCAACGATGTCCAACGATGTCCAACGGTGTCCCACGTTGTCCCACGTTGTTCCATGGTTTCCCACGTTGTCCCACGTTGTCCCACGTTGTCCCACGTTGTCCCACGTTGTCCCACGTTGTCCCACGTTGTCCCACGTTGTCCCACGTTGTCCCACGGTGTCCAACGATGTCCAACGGTGTCCAGCGATGTCCAACGGTGTCCCACGTTGTCCCACGTTTTCCCACGTTGTCCCACGTTGTCCCACGGTGTCCAACGGTGTCCAGCGATGTCCAACGGTGTCCCACGTTGTCCCACGGTGTCCAACGATGTCCAACGATGTCCAACGGTGTCCCACGTTGTCCCACGTTGTTCCATGGTTTCCCACGTTGTCCCACGTTGTCCCACGTTGTCCCACGTTGTCCCACGTTGTCCCACGTTGTCCCACGTTGTCCCACGTTGTCCCACGTTGTCCAACGATGTCCAACGGTGTCCCACGTTGTCCCACGTTGTTCCATGGTTTCCCACGTTGTCCCACGTTGTCCCACGTTGTCCCACGTTGTCCCACGTTGTCCCACGTTGTCCCACGGTGTCCAACGATGTCCAACGGTGTCCCACGTTGTCCCACGTTGTCCCACGTTGTCCCACGTTGTCCCACGTTGTCCCACGATGTCCCACGTTGTCCCACGTTGTCCCACGTTGTCCCACGTTGTCCCACGTTGTCCCACGTTGTCCCACGTTGTCCCACGTGGTCCCAAGTTGTCCCACGTTGTCCCACGGTGTCCAACGATGTCCAACGGTGTCCCACGTTGTCCCACGGTGTCCCACGTTGTCCCATGTTGTCCCACGATGTCCCACGTTGTCCCACGTTGTCCCACGTTGTCCCACGTTGTCCCACGTTGTCCAACGATGTCCAACGGTGTCCCACGTTGTCCCACGTTGTTCCATGGTTTCCCACGTTGTCCCACGTTGTCCCACGTTGTCCCACGGTGTCCAACGTTGTCCCACGTTGTTCCATGGTTTCCCACGTTGTCCCACGTTGTCCCACGTTGTCCCACGTTGTCCCACGGTGTCCAACGATGTCCAACGGTGTCCCACGTTGTCCCACGTTGTCCCACGTTGTCCCACGTTGTCCCACGATGTCCCAAGTTGTCCCACGTTGTCCCACGTTGTCCCACGTTGTCCCACGTTGTCCCACGTTGTCCCACGTTGTCCCACGTGGTCCCACGTTGTCCCACGTTGTCCCACGGTGTCCAACGATGTCCAACGGTGTCCCACGTTGTCCAACGGTGTCCCACGTTGTCCCACGTTGTCCCACGTTGTCCCATGTTGTCCCACGATGTCCCACGTTGTCCCACGTTGTCCCACGTTGTCCCACGTTGTCCCACGTTGTCCCACGTTGTCCCACGTTGTCCCACGTTGTCCCACGTTGTCCCACGTTGTCCCACGTTGTCCCACGTTGTCCCACGTTGTCCCACGTTGTCCCACGTTGTCCCACGTTGTCCCACGTGGTCCCACGTTGTCCCACGTTGTCCCACGGTGTCCAACGATGTCCAACGGTGTCCCACGTTGTCCAACGGTGTCCCACGTTGTCCCACGTTGTCCCACGTTGTCCCATGTTGTCCCACGATGTCCCACGTTGTCCCACGTTGTCCCACGTTGTCCCACGTTGTCCAACGGTGTCCCACGTTGTCCCACGGTGTCCAACGATGTCCAACGATGTCCAACGGTGTCCCACGTTGTCCCACGTTGTTCCATGGTTTCCCACGTTGTCCCACGTTGTCCCACGTTGTCCCACGTTGTCCCACGTTGTCCCACGTTGTCCCTCGTTGTTCCATGGTTTCCCACGTTGTCCCACGTTGTCCCACGTTGTCCCACGTTGTCCCACGTTGTCCCACGGTGTCCAACGATGTCCCACGTTGTCCAACGGTGTCCCACGTTGTCCAACGGTGTCCCACGTTGTCCCACGTTGTCCCATGTTGTCCCACGTTGTCCCACGTTGTCCCACGTTGTCCCACGTTGTCCCACGTTGTCCCACGTTGTCCCACGTTGTCCCACGGTGTCCAACGATGTCCAACGGTGTCCAACGGTGTCCCACGGTGTCCAACGGTGTCCCACGTTGTCCCACGTTGTCCCACGTTGTCCCACGGTGCCCCACGTTGTCCCACGTTGTCCAACGATGTCCAACGGTGTCCCACGTTGTCCCACGTTGTTCCATGGTTTCCCACGTTGCCCCACGTTGTCCCACGTTGTCCCACGGTGTCCAACGATGTCCAACGATGTCCAACGGTGTCCCACGATGTCCAACGATGTCCAACGATGTCCAACGGTGTCCAACGATGTCCAACGGTGTCCAACGATGTCCAACGATGTCCAACGGTGTCCCACGATGTCCAACGATGTCCAACGATGTCCAACGGTGTCCAACGGTGTCCAACGGTGTCCCACGGTGTCCAACGGTGTCCCACGTTGTCCCACGTTGTCCCACGTTGTCCCACGTTGTCCCACGTTGTCCCACGTTGTCCCACGTTGTCCCACGTTGTCCCACGGTGTCCAACGATGTCCAACGGTGTCCCACGTTGTCCAACGGTGTCCCACGTTGTCCCACGTTGTCCCACGTTGTCCCACGTTGTCCCACGTTGTCCCACGTTGTCCCACGTTGTCCCACGTTGTCCCACGTTGTCCCACGTTGTCCCACGTTGTCCCACGTTGTCCCACGGTGTCCAACGATGTCCAACGGTGTCCAACGGTGTCCCACGGTGTCCAACGGTGTCCCACGTTGTCCCACGTTGTCCCACGTTGTCCCACGTGGTCCCACGTTGTCCCACGTTGTCCCACGTTGTCCCACGTTGTCCAACGATGTCCAACGGTGTCCCACGTTGTCCCTCGTTGTTCCATGGTTTCCCACGTTGTCCCACGTTGTCCCACGTTGTCCCACGTTGTCCCACGTTGTCCCACGGTGTCCAACGATGTCCAACGGTGTCCCACGTTGTCCCACGTTGTCCCACGTTGTCCCACGTTGTCCCACGTTGTCCCACGATGTCCCACGTTGTCCCACGTTGTCCCACGTTGTCCCACGTTGTCCCACGTTGTCCCACGTTGTCCCACGTTGTCCCACGTTGTCCCACGTGGTCCCACGTTGTCCCACGTTGTCCCACGGTGTCCAACGATGTCCAACGGTGTCCCACGTTGTCCAACGGTGTCCCACGTTGTCCCACGTTGTCCCACGTTGTCCCACGTTGTCCCACGATGTCCCACGTTGTCCCACGTTGTCCCACGTTGTCCCACGTTGTCCCACGTTGTCCCACGTTGTCCCACGTTGTCCCACGTTGTCCCACGTTGTCCCACGTTGTCCCACGGTGTCCAACGATGTCCAACGGTGTCCAACGGTGTCCCACGGTGTCCAACGGTGTCCCACGTTGTCCCACGTTGTCCCACGTTGTCCCACGTTGTCCCACGTTGTCCCACGTTGTCCCACGTTGTCCAACGATGTCCAACGGTGTCCCACGTTGTCCCACGTTGTTCCATGGTTTCATACGTTGTCCCACGTTGTCCCACGTTGTCCCACGGTGTCCAACGATGTCCAACGGTGTCCAACGGTGTCCAACGGTGTCCAACGGTGTCCCACGTTGTCCCACGTTGTCCCACGTTGTCCCACGTTGTCCAACGATGTCCAACGGTGTCCCACGTTGTCCCACGTTGTCCCACGATGTCCCACGTTGTCCCACGTTGTCCCACGTTGTCCCACGTTGTCCCACGTTGTCCCACGTTGTCCCACGTTGTCCCACGTTGTCCCACGTTGTCCCACGTTGTCCCACGTTGTCCCACGTTGTCCCACGTTGTCCCACGTTGTCCCACGGTGTCCAACGGTGTCCAACGATGTCCCACGTTGTCCCACGTTGTCCCACGTTGTCCCACGATGTCCCACGTTGTCCCACGTTGTCCCACGTTGTCCCACGTTGTCCCACGGTGTCCAACGATGTCCAACGGTGTCCAACGGTGTCCCACGGTGTCCAACGGTGTCCCACGTTGTCCCACGTTGTCCCACGTTGTCCCACGTTGTCCCACGTTGTCCCACGATGTCCCACGTTGTCCCACGTTGTCCGACGTTGTCCCACGTTGTCCCACGTTGTCCCACGTTGTCCCACGGTGTCCAACGATGTCCAACGATGTCCAACGGTGTCCCACGTTGTCCCACGTTGTTCCATGGTTTCCCACGTTGTCCCACGTTGTCCCACGTTGTCCCACGTTGTCCCACGTTGTCCCACGTTGTCCCACGTTGTCCCACGTTGTCCCACGTTGTCCCACGGTGTCCAACGATGTCCAACGGTGTCCAGCGATGTCCAACGGTGTCCCACGTTGTCCCACGTTTTCCCACGTTGTCCCACGTTGTCCCACGGTGTCCAACGGTGTCCAGCGATGTCCAACGGTGTCCCACGTTGTCCCACGGTGTCCAACGATGTCCAACGATGTCCAACGGTGTCCCACGTTGTCCCACGTTGTTCCATGGTTTCCCACGTTGTCCCACGTTGTCCCACGTTGTCCCACGTTGTCCCACGTTGTCCCACGTTGTCCCACGTTGTCCCACGTTGTCCAACGATGTCCAACGGTGTCCCACGTTGTCCCACGTTGTTCCATGGTTTCCCACGTTGTCCCACGTTGTCCCACGTTGTCCCACGTTGTCCCACGTTGTCCCACGTTGTCCCACGGTGTCCAACGATGTCCAACGGTGTCCCACGTTGTCCCACGTTGTCCCACGTTGTCCCACGTTGTCCCACGTTGTCCCACGATGTCCCACGTTGTCCCACGTTGTCCCACGTTGTCCCACGTTGTCCCACGTTGTCCCACGTTGTCCCACGTTGTCCCACGTGGTCCCAAGTTGTCCCACGTTGTCCCACGGTGTCCAACGATGTCCAACGGTGTCCCACGTTGTCCAACGGTGTCCCACGTTGTCCCATGTTGTCCCACGATGTCCCACGTTGTCCCACGTTGTCCCACGTTGTCCCACGTTGTCCCACGTTGTCCAACGATGTCCAACGGTGTCCCACGTTGTCCCACGTTGTTCCATGGTTTCCCACGTTGTCCCACGTTGTCCCACGTTGTCCCACGGTGTCCAACGTTGTCCCACGTTGTTCCATGGTTTCCCACGTTGTCCCACGTTGTCCCACGTTGTCCCACGTTGTCCCACGGTGTCCAACGATGTCCAACGGTGTCCCACGTTGTCCCACGTTGTCCCACGTTGTCCCACGTTGTCCCACGATGTCCCACGTTGTCCCACGTTGTCCCACGTTGTCCCACGTTGTCCCACGTTGTCCCACGTTGTCCCACGTTGTCCCACGTGGTCCCACGTTGTCCCACGTTGTCCCACGGTGTCCAACGATGTCCAACGGTGTCCCACGTTGTCCAACGGTGTCCCACGTTGTCCCACGTTGTCCCACGTTGTCCCATGTTGTCCCACGATGTCCCACGTTGTCCCACGTTGTCCCACGTTGTCCCACGTTGTCCCACGTTGTCCCACGTTGTCCCACGTTGTCCCACGTTGTCCCACGTTGTCCCACGTTGTCCCACGTTGTCCCACGTTGTCCCACGGTGTCCAACGATGTCCAGCGGTGTCCAACGGTGTCCCACGGTGTCCAACGGTGTCCCACGTTGTCCCACGTTGTCCCACGTTGTCCCACGTTGTCCCACGTTGTCCCACGTTGTCCCACGTTGTCCAACGATGTCCAACGGTGTCCCACGTTGTCCCACGTTGTTCCATGGTTTCCCACGTTGTCCCACGTTGTCCCACGGTGTCCAACGTTGTCCCACGTTGTTCCATGGTTTCCCACGTTGTCCCACGTTGTCCCACGTTGTCCAACGATGTCCAACGGTGTCCAACGGTGTCCCACGGTGTCCAACGGTGTCCCACGTTGTCCCACGTTGTCCCACGTTGTCCCACGTTGTCCCACGTTGTCCCACGTTGTCCAACGATGTCCAACGGTGTCCCACGTTGTCCCACGTTGTTCCATGGTTTCCCACGTTGTCCCACGTTGTCCCACGTTGTCCCACGGTGTCCAACGATGTCCAACGGTGTCCAACGGTGTCCAACGGTGTCCAACGGTGTCCCACGTTGTCCCACGTTGTCCCACGTTGTCCCACGTTGTCCAACGATGTCCAACGGTGTCCCACGTTGTCCCACGTTGTCCCACGATGTCCCACGTTGTCCCACGTTGTCCCACGTTGTCCCACGTTGTCCCACGTTGTCCCACGTTGTCCCACGTTGTCCCACGTTGTCCCACGTTGTCCCACGTTGTCCCACGTTGTCCCACGTTGTCCCACGTTGTCCCACGGTGTCCAACGGTGTCCAACGGTGTCCAACGGTGTCCCACGGTGTCCAACGGTGTCCCACGTTGTCCCACGTTGTCCCACGTTGTCCCACGTTGTCCCACGTTGTCCCACGATGTCCCACGTTGTCCCACGTTGTCCGACGTTGTCCCACGTTGTCCGACGTTGTCCCACGTTGTCCCACGTTGTCCCACGTTGTCCCACGGTGTCCAACGTTGTCCAACGATGTCCAACGGTGTCCCACGTTGTCCCACGTTGTTCCATGGTTTCCCACGTTGTCCCACGTTGTCCCACGTTGTCCCACGGTGTCCAACGTTGTCCCACGTTGTCCCACGTTGTCCCACGTTGTCCCACGTTGTCCCACGGTGTCCAACGATGTCCAACGGTGTCCAGCGATGTCCAACGGTGTCCCACGTTGTCCCACGTTTTCCCACGTTGTCCCACGTTGTCCCACGTTGTCCCACGGTGTCCAACGATGTCCAACGATGTCCAACGGTGTCCCACGTTGTCCCACGTTGTTCCATGGTTTCCCACGTTGTCCCACGTTGTCCCACGTTGTCCCACGTTGTCCCACGTTGTCCCACGTTGTCCCCCGTTGTCCCACGTTGTCCCACGTTGTCCCACGGTGTCCAACGATGTCCAACGGTGTCCAGCGATGTCCAACGGTGTCCCACGTTGTCCCACGTTTTCCCACGTTGTCCCACGTTGTCCCACGGTGTCCAACGGTGTCCAGCGATGTCCAACGGTGTCCCACGTTGTCCCACGTTTTCCCACGTTGTCCCACGTTGTCCCACGGTGTCCAACGATGTCCAACGATGTCCAACGGTGTCCCACGTTGTCCCACGTTGTTCCATGGTTTCCCACGTTGTCCCACGTTGTCCCACGTTGTCCCACGTTGTCCCACGTTGTCCCACGTTGTCCCACGTTGTCCCACGTTGTCCAACGGTGTCCAACGGTGTCCCACGTTGTCCCACGTTGTTCCATGGTTTCCGACGTTGTCCCACGTTGTCCCACGTTGTCCCACGTTGTCCCACGTTGTCCCACGTTGTCCCACGGTGTCCAACGATGTCCAACGGTGTCCCACGTTGTCCCACGTTGTCCCACGTTGTCCCACGTTGTCCCACGTTGTCCCACGATGTCCCACGTTGTCCCACGTTGTCCCACGTTGTCCCACGTTGTCCCACGTTGTCCCACGTTGTCCCACGTGGTCCCAAGTTGTCCCACGTTGTCCCACGGTGTCCAACGATGTCCAACGGTGTCCCACGTTGTCCAACGGTGTCCCACGTTGTCCCACGTTGTCCCACGTTGTCCCACGTTGTCCCACGATGTCCCACGTTGTCCCACGTTGTCCCACGTTGTCCCACGTTGTCCCACGTTGTCCCACGTTGTCCCACGTTGTCCCACGTTGTCCCACGTTGTCCCACGTTGTCCCACGTTGTCCCACGGTGTCCAACGATGTCCAACGGTGTCCAACGGTGTCCCACGGTGTCCCACGTTGTCCCACGTTGTTCCATGGTTTCCCACGTTGTCCCACGTTGTCCCACGTTGTCCCACGGTGTCCAACGATGTCCAACGGTGTCCAACGGTGTCCCACGGTGTCCAACGGTGTCCCACGTTGTCCCACGTTGTCCCACGTTGTCCCACGTTGTCCCACGGTGTCCAACGATGTCCAACGGTGTCCCACGATGTCCCACGTTGTCCCACGTTGTCCCACGTTGTCCCACGTTGTCCCACGTTGTCCCACGTTGTCCCACGTTGTCCCACGTTGTCCCACGTTGTCCCACGTTGTCCCACGTTGTCCCACGTTGTCCCACGTTGTCCCACGTTGTCCCACGTTGTCCCACGTTGTCCCACGTTGTCCCACGGTGTCCAACGATGTCCAACGGTGTCCAACGGTGTCCCACGGTGTCCAACGGTGTCCCACGTTGTCCCACGTTGTCCCACGGTGTCCAACGATGTCCAACGGTGTCCAACGGTGTCCCACGGTGTCCAACGGTGTCCCACGTTGTCCCACGTTGTCCCACGTTGTCCCACGTTGTCCCACGTTGTCCCACGTTGTCCAACGATGTCCAACGGTGTCCCACGTTGTCCCACGTTGTTCCATGGTTTCCCACGTTGTCCCACGTTGTCCCACGTTGTCCCACGTTGTCCCACGTTGTCCCACGTTGTCCCACGATGTCCCACGTTGTCCCACGTTGTCCCACGTTGTCCCACGTTGTCCCACGTTGTCCCACGTTGTCCCACGTTGTCCCACGTGGTCCCACGTTGTCCCACGTTGTCCCACGGTGTCCAACGATGTCCAACGGTGTCCCACGTTGTCCAACGGTGTCCCACGTTGTCCCACGTTGTCCCACGTTGTCCCACGTTGTCCCACGATGTCCCACGTTGTCCCACGTTGTCCCACGTTGTCCCACGTTGTCCCACGTTGTCCCACGTTGTCCCACGTTGTCCCACGTTGTCCCACGTTGTCCCACGTTGTCCCACGTTGTCCCACGGTGTCCAACGATGTCCAACGGTGTCCAACGGTGTCCCACGGTGTCCAACGGTGTCCCACGTTGTCCCACGTTGTCCCACGTTGTCCCACGTTGTCCCACGTTGTCCCACGTTGTCCCACGTTGTCCAACGATGTCCAACGGTGTCCCACGTTGTCCCACGTTGTTCCATGGTTTCCCACGTTGTCCCACGTTGTCCCACGTTGTCCCACGGTGTCCAACGATGTCCAACGGTGTCCAACGGTGTCCAACGGTGTCCAACGGTGTCCCACGTTGTCCCACGTTGTCCCACGTTGTCCCACGTTGTCCAACGATGTCCAACGGTGTCCCACGTTGTCCCACGTTGTCCCACGATGTCCCACGTTGTCCCACGTTGTCCCACGTTGTCCCACGTTGTCCCACGTTGTCCCACGTTGTCCCACGTTGTCCCACGTTGTCCCACGTTGTCCCACGTTGTCCCACGTTGTCCCACGTTGTCCCACGTTGTCCCACGGTGTCCAACGGTGTCCAACGATGTCCCACGTTGTCCCACGTTGTCCCACGTTGTCCCACGATGTCCCACGTTGTCCCACGTTGTCCCACGTTGTCCCACGTTGTCCCACGGTGTCCAACGATGTCCAACGGTGTCCAACGGTGTCCCACGGTGTCCAACGGTGTCCCACGTTGTCCCACGTTGTCCCACGTTGTCCCACGTTGTCCCACGTTGTCCCACGATGTCCCACGTTGTCCCACGTTGTCCGACGTTGTCCCACGTTGTCCCACGTTGTCCCACGTTGTCCCACGGTGTCCAACGATGTCCAACGATGTCCAACGGTGTCCCACGTTGTCCCACGTTGTTCCATGGTTTCCCACGTTGTCCCACGTTGTCCCACGTTGTCCCACGTTGTCCCACGTTGTCCCACGTTGTCCCACGTTGTCCCACGTTGTCCCACGTTGTCCCACGTTGTCCCACGGTGTCCAACGATGTCCAACGGTGTCCAGCGATGTCCAACGGTGTCCCACGTTGTCCCACGTTTTCCCACGTTGTCCCACGTTGTCCCACGGTGTCCAACGGTGTCCAGCGATGTCCAACGGTGTCCCACGTTGTCCCACGGTGTCCAACGATGTCCAACGATGTCCAACGGTGTCCCACGTTGTCCCACGTTGTTCCATGGTTTCCCACGTTGTCCCACGTTGTCCCACGTTGTCCCACGTTGTCCCACGTTGTCCCACGTTGTCCCACGTTGTCCCACGTTGTCCCACGTTGTCCAACGATGTCCAACGGTGTCCCACGTTGTCCCACGTTGTTCCATGGTTTCCCACGTTGTCCCACGTTGTCCCACGTTGTCCCACGTTGTCCCACGTT
This sequence comes from Bombus terrestris, assembly GCF_910591885.1. Classification (NCBI taxonomy): domain Eukaryota; kingdom Metazoa; phylum Arthropoda; class Insecta; order Hymenoptera; family Apidae; genus Bombus; species Bombus terrestris. Next base: position 92,005 of record NW_025963620.1, on the reverse strand, counting down.
GTCCCACGTTGTCCCACGGTGTCCAACGATGTCCAACGGTGTCCCACGTTGTCCCACGTTGTCCCACGTTGTCCCACGTTGTCCCACGTTGTCCCACGATGTCCCACGTTGTCCCACGTTGTCCCACGTTGTCCCACGTTGTCCCACGTTGTCCCACGTTGTCCCACGTTGTCCCACGTGGTCCCAAGTTGTCCCACGTTGTCCCACGGTGTCCAACGATGTCCAACGGTGTCCCACGTTGTCCAACGGTGTCCCACGTTGTCCCACGTTGTCCCACGTTGTCCCACGTTGTCCCACGATGTCCCACGTTGTCCCACGTTGTCCCACGTTGTCCCACGTTGTCCCACGTTGTCCCACGTTGTCCCACGTTGTCCCACGTTGTCCCACGTTGTCCCACGTTGTCCCACGTTGTCCCACGGTGTCCAACGATGTCCAACGGTGTCCAACGGTGTCCCACGGTGTCCAACGGTGTCCCACGTTGTCCCACGTTGTCCCACGTTGTCCCACGTTGTCCCACGTTGTCCCACGTTGTCCCACGTTGTCCAACGATGTCCAACGGTGTCCCACGTTGTCCCACGTTGTTCCATGGTTTCCCACGTTGTCCCACGTTGTCCCACGTTGTCCCACGGTGTCCAACGTTGTCCCACGTTGTTCCATGGTTTCCCACGTTGTCCCACGTTGTCCCACGTTGTCCCACGTTGTCCCACGTTGTCCCACGTTGTCCCACGGTGTCCAACGATGTCCAACGGTGTCCCACGTTGTCCCACGTTGTCCCACGTTGTCCCACGTTGTCCCACGATGTCCCACGTTGTCCCACGTTGTCCCACGTTGTCCCACGTTGTCCCACGTTGTCCCACGTTGTCCCACGTTGTCCCACGTTGTCCCACGTTGTCCCACGGTGTCCAACGGTGTCCAACGATGTCCCACGTTGTCCCACGTTGTCCCACGTTGTCCCACGATGTCCCACGTTGTCCCACGTTGTCCCACGTTGTCCCACGTTGTCCCACGGTGTCCAACGATGTCCAACGGTGTCCAACGGTGTCCCACGGTGTCCAACGGTGTCCCACGTTGTCCCACGTTGTCCCACGTTGTCCCACGATGTCCCACGTTGTCCCACGTTGTCCCACGTTGTCCCACGTTGTCCCACGTTGTCCCACGGTGTCCAACGATGTCCAACGGTGTCCCACGTTGTCCCACGTTGTCCCACGTTGTCCCACGTTGTCCCACGTTGTCCAACGATGTCCAACGGTGTCCCACGTTGTCCCACGTTGTTCCATGGTTTCCCACGTTGTCCCACGTTGTCCCACGTTGTCCCACGGTGTCCAACGATGTCCAACGGTGTCCAACGGTGTCCCACGGTGTCCAACGGTGTCCCACGTTGTCCCACGTTGTCCCACGTTGTCCCACGTTGTCCCACGGTGTCCAACGATGTCCAACGGTGTCCCACGATGTCCCACGTTGTCCCACGTTGTCCCACGTTGTCCCACGTTGTCCCACGTTGTCCCACGTTGTCCCACGTTGTCCCACGTTGTCCCACGTTGTCCCACGTTGTCCCACGTTGTCCCACGTTGTCCCACGTTGTCCCACGTTGTCCCACGTTGTCCCACGGTGTCCAACGATGTCCAACGGTGTCCAACGGTGTCCCACGGTGTCCAACGGTGTCCCACGTTGTCCCACGTTGTCCCACGTTGTCCCACGTTGTCCCACGTTGTCCAACGATGTCCAACGGTGTCCCACGTTGTCCCACGTTGTTCCATGGTTTCCCACGTTGTCCCACGTTGTCCCACGTTGTCCCACGTTGTCCCACGTTGTCCCACGTTGTCCCACGTTGTCCCACGGTGTCCAACGATGTCCAACGGTGTCCCACGTTGTCCCACGTTGTCCCACGTTGTCCCACGTTGTCCCACGTTGTCCCACGATGTCCCACGTTGTCCCACGTTGTCCCACGTTGTCCCACGTTGTCCCACGTTGTCCCACGTTGTCCCACGTTGTCCCACGTGGTCCCACGTTGTCCCACGTTGTCCCACGGTGTCCAACGATGTCCCACGTTGTCCCACGTTGTCCCACGTTGTCCCACGTTGTCCCACGTTGTCCCACGTTGTCCCACGTTGTCCCACGGTGTCCAACGGTGTCCAACGATGTCCCACGTTGTCCCACGTTGTCCCACGTTGTCCCACGTTGTCCGACGTTGTCCCACGTTGTCCCACGTTGTCCCACGTTGTCCCACGGTGTCCAACGATGTCCAACGATGTCCAACGGTGTCCCACGTTGTCCCACGTTGTTCCATGGTTTCCCACGTTGTCCCACGTTGTCCCACGTTGTCCCACGTTGTCCCACGTTGTCCCACGTTGTCCCACGTTGTCCCACGTTGTCCCACGTTGTCCCACGGTGTCCAACGATGTCCAACGGTGTCCAGCGATGTCCAACGGTGTCCCACGTTGTCCCACGTTTTCCCACGTTGTCCCACGTTGTCCCACGGTGTCCAACGGTGTCCAGCGATGTCCAACGGTGTCCCACGTTGTCCCACGGTGTCCAACGATGTCCAACGATGTCCAACGGTGTCCCACGTTGTCCCACGTTGTTCCATGGTTTCCCACGTTGTCCCACGTTGTCCCACGTTGTCCCACGTTGTCCCACGTTGTCCCACGTTGTCCCACGTTGTCCCACGTTGTCCCACGTTGTCCAACGATGTCCAACGGTGTCCCACGTTGTCCCACGTTGTTCCATGGTTTCCCACGTTGTCCCACGTTGTCCCACGTTGTCCCACGTTGTCCCACGTTGTCCCACGTTGTCCCACGGTGTCCAACGATGTCCAACGGTGTCCCACGTTGTCCCACGTTGTCCCACGTTGTCCCACGTTGTCCCACGTTGTCCCACGATGTCCCACGTTGTCCCACGTTGTCCCACGTTGTCCCACGTTGTCCCACGTTGTCCCACGTTGTCCCACGTTGTCCCACGTGGTCCCAAGTTGTCCCACGTTGTCCCACGGTGTCCAACGATGTCCAACGGTGTCCCACGTTGTCCAACGGTGTCCCACGTTGTCCCACGTTGTCCCACGTTGTCCCACGTTGTCCCACGATGTCCCACGTTGTCCCACGTTGTCCCACGTTGTCCCACGTTGTCCCACGTTGTCCCACGTTGTCCCACGTTGTCCCACGTTGTCCCACGTTGTCCCACGTTGTCCCACGTTGTCCCACGGTGTCCAACGATGTCCAACGGTGTCCAACGGTGTCCCACGGTGTCCAACGGTGTCCCACGTTGTCCCACGTTGTCCCACGTTGTCCCACGTTGTCCCACGTTGTCCCACGTTGTCCCACGTTGTCCAACGATGTCCAACGGTGTCCCACGTTGTCCCACGTTGTTCCATGGTTTCCCACGTTGTCCCACGTTGTCCCACGTTGTCCCACGGTGTCCAACGTTGTCCCACGTTGTTCCATGGTTTCCCACGTTGTCCCACGTTGTCCCACGTTGTCCCACGTTGTCCCACGTTGTCCCACGTTGTCCCACGGTGTCCAACGATGTCCAACGGTGTCCCACGTTGTCCCACGTTGTCCAACGTTGTCCCACGTTGTCCCACGATGTCCCACGTTGTCCCACGTTGTCCCACGTTGTCCCACGTTGTCCCACGTTGTCCCACGTTGTCCCACGTTGTCCCACGTGGTCCCACGTTGTCCCACGTTGTCCCACGGTGTCCAACGATGTCCAACGGTGTCCCACGTTGTCCAACGGTGTCCCACGTTGTCCCACGTTGTCCCACGTTGTCCCACGTTGTCCCACGATGTCCCACGTTGTCCCACGTTGTCCCACGTTGTCCCACGGTGTCCAACGTTGTCCCACGTTGTTCCATGGTTTCCCACGTTGTCCCACGTTGTCCCACGTTGTCCAACGATGTCCAACGGTGTCCAACGGTGTCCCACGGTGTCCAACGGTGTCCCACGTTGTCCCACGTTGTCACACGTTGTCCCACGTTGTCCCACGTTGTCCCACGTTGTCCCACGTTGTCCAACGATGTCCAACGGTGTCCCACGTTGTCCCACGTTGTTCCATGGTTTCCCACGTTGTCCCACGTTGTCCCACGGTGTCCAACGATGTCCAACGGTGTCCAACGGTGTCCAACGGTGTCCCACGGTGTCCCACGTTGTCCCACGTTGTCCCACGTTGTCCCACGTTGTCCAACGATGTCCAACGGTGTCCCACGTTGTCCCACGTTGTCCCACGATGTCCCACGTTGTCCCACGTTGTCCCACGTTGTCCCACGTTGTCCCACGTTGTCCCACGTTGTCCCACGTTGTCCCACGTTGTCCCACGTTGTCCCACGTTGTCCCACGTTGTCCCACGTTGTCCCACGTTGTCCCACGTTGTCCCACGTTGTCCCACGGTGTCCAACGGTGTCCAACGATGTCCCACGTTGTCCCACGTTGTCCCACGTTGTCCCACGATGTCCCACGTTGTCCCACGTTGTCCCACGTTGTCCCACGTTGTCCCACGGTGTCCAACGATGTCCAACGGTGTCCAACGGTGTCCCACGGTGTCCAACGGTGTCCCACGTTGTCCCACGTTGTCCCACGTTGTCCCACGTTGTCCCACGTTGTCCCACGATGTCCCACGTTGTCCCACGTTGTCCGACGTTGTCCCACGTTGTCCGACGTTGTCCCACGTTGTCCCACGTTGTCCCACGTTGTCCCACGGTGTCCAACGATGTCCAACGATGTCCAACGGTGTCCCACGTTGTCCCACGTTGTTCCATGGTTTCCCACGTTGTCCCACGTTGTCCCACGGTGTCCAACGTTGTCCCACGTTGTCCCACGTTGTCCCACGTTGTCCCACGTTGTCCCACGGTGTCCAACGATGTCCAACGGTGTCCAGCGATGTCCAACAGTGTCCCACGTTGTCCCACGTTTTCCCACGTTGTCCCACGTTGTCCCACGTTGTCCCACGGTGTCCGACGATGTCCAACGATGTCCAACGGTGTCCCACGTTGTCCCACGTTGTTCCATGGTTTCCCACGTTGTCCCACGTTGTCCCACGTTGTCCCACGTTGTCCCACGTTGTCCCACGTTGTCCCACGTTGTCCCACGGTGTCCAACGATGTCCAACGGTGTCCAGCGATGTCCGACGTTGTCCCACGTTGTCCCACGTTGTCCCACGTTGTCCCACGGTGTCCAACGATGTCCAACGATGTCCAACGGTGTCCCACGTTGTCCCACGTTGTTCCATGGTTTCCCACGTTGTCCCACGTTGTCCCACGTTGTCCCACGGTGTCCAACGTTGTCCCACGTTGTCCCACGTTGTCCCACGTTGTCCCACGTTGTCCCACGGTGTCCAACGATGTCCAACGGTGTCCAGCGATGTCCAACGGTGTCCCACGTTGTCCCACGTTGTCCCACGTTGTCCCACGTTGTCCCACGGTGTCCAACGATGTCCAACGGTGTCCCACGTTGTCCGACGATGTCCAACGATGTCCAACGGTGTCCCACGTTGTCCCACGTTGTTCCATGGTTTCCCACGTTGTCCCACGTTGTCCCACGTTGTCCCACGTTGTCCCACGTTGTCCCACGTTGTCCCACGTTGTCCCACGTTGTCCCACGTTGTCCCACGGTGTCCAACGATGTCCAACGGTGTCCAACGATGTCCAACGGTGTCCCACGTTGTCCCACGTTGTTCCATGGTTTCCCACGTTGTCCCACGTTGTCCCACGTTGTCCCACGTTGTCCCACGTTGTCCCACGTTGTCCCACGGTGTCCAACGATGTCCAACGGTGTCCCACGTTGTCCCACGTTGTCCCACGTTGTCCCACGTTGTCCCACGTTGTCCCACGATGTCCCACGTTGTCCCACGTTGTCCCACGTTGTCCCACGTTGTCCCACGTTGTCCCACGTTGTCCCACGATGTCCCACGTTGTCCCACGTTGTCCCACGTTGTCCCACGTTGTCCCACGTTGTCCCACGTTGTCCCACGTTGTCCCACGTTGTCCCACGTTGTCCCACGTTGTCCCACGTTGTCCCACGGTGTCCAACGATGTCCAACGGTGTCCAACGGTGTCCCACGGTGTCCAACGGTGTCCCACGTTGTCCCACGTTGTCCCACGTTGTCCCACGTTGTCCAACGATGTCCAACGGTGTCCCACGTTGTCCCACGTTGTTCCATGGTTTCCCACGTTGTCCCACGTTGTCCCACGTTGTCCCACGGTGTCCAACGATGTCCAACGGTGTCCAACGGTGTCCAACGGTGTCCAACGGTGTCCCACGTTGTCCCACGTTGTCCCACGTTGTCCCACGTTGTCCAACGATGTCCAACGGTGTCCCACGTTGTCCCACGTTGTCCCACGATGTCCCACGTTGTCCCACGTTGTCCCACGTTGTCCCACGTTGTCCCACGTTGTCCCACGTTGTCCCACGTTGTCCCACGTTGTCCCACGTTGTCCCACGTTGTCCCACGTTGTCCCACGTTGTCCCACGTTGTCCCACGTTGTCCCACGTTGTCCCACGTTGTCCCACGTTGTCCCACGGTGTCCAACGATGTCCAACGGTGTCCAGCGATGTCCAACGGTGTCCCACGTTGTCCCACGTTTTCCCACGTTGTCCCACGTTGTCCCACGGTGTCCAACGATGTCCAACGATGTCCAACGGTGTCCCACGTTGTCCCACGTTGTTCCATGGTTTCCCACGTTGTCCCACGTTTTCCCACGTTGTCCCACGTTGTCCCACGGTGTCCAACGATGTCCAACGATGTCCAACGGTGTCCCACGTTGTCCCACGTTGTTCCATGGTTTCCCACGTTGTCCCACGTTGTCCCACGTTGTCCCACGGTGTCCAACGATGTCCAACGGTGTCCAACGGTGTCCAACGGTGTCCAACGGTGTCCCACGTTGTCCCACGTTGTCCCACGTTGTCCCACGTTGTCCCACGTTGTCCCACGATGTCCCACGTTGTCCCACGTTGTCCCACGTTGTCCCACGTTGTCCCACGATGTCCCACGTTGTCCCACGTTGTCCCACGTTGTCCCACGTTGTCCCACGTTGTCCCACGTTGTCCCACGATGTCCCACGTTGTCCCACGGTGTCCCACGTTGTCCCACGTTGTCCCACGTTGTCCCACGTTGTCCCACGTTGTCCCACGTTGTCCCACGTTGTCCCACGTTGTCCCACGGTGTCCAACGATGTCCAACGGTGTCCAACGGTGTCCCACGGTGTCCAACGGTGTCCCACGTTGTCCCACGTTGTCCCACGTTGTCCCACGTTGTCCCACGTTGTCCCACGTTGTCCCACGTTGTCCAACGATGTCCAACGGTGTCCCACGTTGTCCCACGTTGTTCCATGGTTTCCCACGTTGTCCCACGTTGTCCCACGGTGTCCAACGATGTCCAACGGTGTCCAACGGTGTCCAACGGTGTCCAACGGTGTCCCACGTTGTCCCACGTTGTCCCACGTTGTCCCACGGTGTCCAACGATGTCCAACGGTGTCCCACGTTGTCCCACGTTGTCCCACGATGTCCCACGTTGTCCCACGTTGTCCCACGTTGTCCCACGTTGTCCAACGTTGTCCCACGTTGTCCCACGTTGTCCCACGTTGTCCCACGTTGTCCCACGTTGTCCCACGGTGTCCAACGATGTCCAACGGTGTCCAACGGTGTCCCACGTTGTCCCACGTTGTCCCACGTTGTCCCACGTTGTCCCACGTTGTCCCACGTTGTCCAACGATGTCCAACGGTGTCCCACGTTGTCCCACGTTGTCCCACGTTGTCCCACGTTGTCCCACGTTGTCCCACGTTGTCCCACGTTGTCCCACGTTGTCCCACGTTGTCCCACGTTGTCCCACGTTGTCCCACGTTGTCCCACGGTGTCCAACGGTGTCCAACGATGTCCCACGTTGTCCCACGTTGTCCCACGTTGTCCCACGTTGTCCCACGATGTCCCACGTTGTCCCACGTTGTCCCACGTTGTCCCACGTTGTCCCACGTTGTCCCACGTTGTCCCACGTTGTCCCACGTTGTCCCACGTTGTCCCACGTTGTCCGACGTTGTCCCACGTTGTCCCACGTTGTCCCACGTTGTCCCACGGTGTCCAACGATGTCCAACGATGTCCAACGGTGTCCCACGTTGTCCCACGTTGTTCCATGGTTTCCCACGTTGTCCCACGTTGTCCCACGTTGTCCCACGGTGTCCAACGATGTCCAACGGTGTCCAACGGTGTCCAACGGTGTCCAACGGTGTCCCACGTTGTCCCACGTTGTCCCACGTTGTCCCACGTTGTCCCACGTTGTCCCACGATGTCCCACGTTGTCCCACGTTGTCCCACGTTGTCCCACGATGTCCCACGTTGTCCCACGTTGTCCCACGTTGTCCCACGTTGTCCCACGATGTCCCACGTTGTCCCACGTTGTCCCACGTTGTCCCACGTTGTCCCACGGTGTCCAACGATGTCCAACGGTGTCCAACGGTGTCCCACGGTGTCCAACGGTGTCCCACGTTGTCCCACGTTGTCCCACGTTGTCCCACGTTGTCCCACGTTGTCCCACGATGTCCCACGTTGTCCCACGTTGTCCGACGTTGTCCCACGTTGTCCCACGTTGTCCCACGTTGTCCCACGGTGTCCAACGATGTCCAACGATGTCCAACGGTGTCCCACGTTGTCCCACGTTGTTCCATGGTTTCCCACGTTGTCCCACGTTGTCCCACGTTGTCCCACGGTGTCCAACGATGTCCAACGGTGTCCAACGGTGTCCAACGGTGTCCAACGGTGTCCCACGTTGTCCCACGTTGTCCCACGTTGTCCCACGTTGTCCCACGTTGTCCCACGTTGTCCCACGTTGTCCCACGTTGTCCCACGTTGTCCCACGATGTCCCACGTTGTCCCACGTTGTCCCACGTTGTCCCACGTTGTCCCACGATGTCCCACGTTGTCCCACGTTGTCCCACGTTGTCCCACGGTGTCCAACGATGTCCAACGGTGTCCAACGGTGTCCCACGGTGTCCAACGGTGTCCCACGTTGTCCCACGTTGTCCCACGATGTCCCACGTTGTCCCACGTTGTCCCACGATGTCCCACGTTGTCCCACGTTGTCCCACGTTGTCCCACGTTGTCCCACGTTGTCCCACGTTGTCCCACGGTGTCCAACGATGTCCAACGGTGTCCAACGGTGTCCAACGGTGTCCAACGATGTCCAACGATGTCCAACGATGTCCAACGATGTCCAACGGTGTCCAACGGTGTCCCACGGTGTCCAACGGTGTCCCACGTTGTCCCACGTTGTCCCACGTTGTCCCACGTTGTCCCACGTTGTCCCACGTTGTCCCACGTTGTCCCACGTTGTCCCACGTTGTCCCACGTTGTCCCACGTTGTCCCACGGTGTCCAACGATGTCCAACGGTGTCCAACGGTGTCCAACGGTGTCCAACGGTGTCCAACGGTGTCCCACGTTGTCCCACGTTGTCCCACGTTGTCCCACGTTGTCCCACGTTGTCCCACGTTGTCCCACGTTGTCCCACGTTGTCCCACGTTGTCCCACGATGTCCCACGTTGTCCCACGTTGTCCCACGTTGTCCCACGTTGTCCCACGATGTCCCACGTTGTCCCACGTTGTCCCACGTTGTCCCACGGTGTCCAACGATGTCCAACGGTGTCCAACGGTGTCCCACGTTGTCCAACGGTGTCCCACGTTGTCCCACGTTGTCCCACGTTGTCCCACGTTGTCCCACGTTGTCCCACGTTGTCCCACGGTGTCCAACGATGTCCAACGGTGTCCAACGGTGTCCAACGGTGTCCAACGATGTCCAACGATGTCCAACGATGTCCAACGGTGTCCAACGGTGTCCCACGGTGTCCAACGGTGTCCCACGTTGTCCCACGTTGTCCCACGTTGTCCCACGTTGTCCCACGTTGTCCCACGATGTCCCACGTTGTCCCACGTTGTCCCACGTTGTCCCACGTTGTCCCACGTTGTCCCACGTTGTCCCACGTTGTCCCACGTTGTCCCACGTTGTCCCACGTTGTCCCACGGTGTCCAACGATGTCCAACGGTGTCCAACGGTGTCCCACGGTGTCCAACGGTGTCCCACGTTGTCCCACGTTGTCCCACGTTGTCCCACGTTGTCCCACGTTGTCCCACGTTGTCCCACGTTGTCCAACGATGTCCAACGGTGTCCCACGTTGTCCCACGTTGTTCCATGGTTTCCCACGTTGTCCCACGTTGTCCCACGTTGTCCCACGGTGTCCAACGATGTCCAACGGTGTCCAACGGTGTCCAACGGTGTCCAACGGTGTCCCACGTTGTCCCACGTTGTCCCACGTTGTCCCACGTTGTCCAACGATGTCCAACGGTGTCCCACGTTGTCCCACGTTGTCCCACGATGTCCCACGTTGTCCTACGTTGTCCCACGTTGTCCCACGTTGTCCCACGTTGTCCCACGTTGTCCCACGTTGTCCCACGTTGTCCCACGTTGTCCCACGTTGTCCCACGTTGTCCCACGTTGTCCCACGTTGTCCCACGTTGTCCCACGGTGTCCAACGGTGTCCAACGATGTCCCACGTTGTCCCACGTTGTCCCACGTTGTCCCACGATGTCCCACGTTGTCCCACGTTGTCCCACGTTGTCCCACGTTGTCCCACGTTGTCCCACGTTGTCCCACGTTGTCCCACGTTGTCCCACGTTGTCCCACGTTGTCCCACGTTGTCCCACGTTGTCCCACGGTGTCCAACGATGTCCAACGGTGTCCAGCGATGTCCAACGGTGTCCCACGTTGTCCCACGTTTTCCCACGTTGTCCCACGTTGTCCCACGGTGTCCAACGATGTCCAACGGTGTCCCACGTTGCCCCACGTTGTCCCACGTTGTCCCACGTTGTCCCACGATGTCCCACGTTGTCCCACGTTGTCCCACGTTGTCCCACGTTGTCCCACGTTGTCCCACGTTGTCCCACGTTGTCCCACGTTGTCCCACGTTGTCCCACGTTGTCCCACGTTGTCCCACGGTGTCCCACGGTGTCCAACGATGTCCAACGGTGCCCCACGTTGTCCCACGTTGTCCCACGATGTCCCACGTTGTCCCACGTTGTCCCACGTTGTCCCACGTTGTCCCACGTTGTCCCACGTGGTCCCACGTTGTCCCACGTTGTCCCACGGTGTCCAACGATGTCCAACGGTGTCCCACGTTGTCCAACGTTGTCCCACGTTGTCCCACGTTGTCCCACGTTGTCCCACGTTGTCCCACGATGTCCCACGTTGTCCCACGTTGTCCCACGTTGTCCCACGTTGTCCCACGTTGTCCCACGTTGTCCCACGTTGTCCCACGTTGTCCCACGTTGTCCCACGTTGTCCCACGTTGTCCCACGGTGTCCAACGATGTCCAACGATGTCCAACGGTGTCCCACGGTGTCCAACGGTGTCCCACGTTGTCCCACGTTGTCCCACGTTGTCCCACGTTGTCCCACGTTGTCCCACGTTGTCCCACGTTGTCCAACGATGTCCACCGGTGTCCCACGTTGTCCCACGTTGTTCCATGGTTTCCCACGTTGTCCCACGTTGTCCCACGTTGTCCCACGGTGTCCAACGATGTCCAACGGTGTCCAACGGTGTCCAACGGTGTCCAACGGTGTCCCACGTTGTCCCACGTTGTCCCACGTTGTCCCACGGTGTCCAACGATGTCCAACGGTGTCCCACGTTGTCCCACGTTGTCCCACGATGTCCCACGTTGTCCCACGTTGTCCCACGTTGTCCCACGTTGTCCAACGTTGTCCCACGTTGTCCCACGTTGTCCCACGTTGTCCCACGTTGTCCCACGTTGTCCCACGGTGTCCAACGATGTCCAACGGTGTCCAACGGTGTCCCACGTTGTCCCACTTTGTCCCACGTTGTCCCACGTTGTCCCACGTTGTCCAACGATGTCCAACGGTGTCCCACGTTGTCCCACGTTGTCCCACGTTGTCCCACGTTGTCCCACGTTGTCCCACGTTGTCCCACGTTGTCCCACGTTGTCCCACGTTGTCCCACGTTGTCAAACGTTGTCCCACGTTGTCCCACGGTGTCCAACGGTGTCCAACGATGTCCCACGTTGTCCCACGTTGTCCCACGTTGTCCCACGTTGTCCCACGATGTCCCACGTTGTCCCACGTTGTCCCACGTTGTCCCACGTTGTCCCACGTTGTCCCACGTTGTCCCACGTTGTCCCACGTTGTCCCACGTTGTCCCACGTTGTCCGACGTTGTCCCACGTTGTCCCACGTTGTCCCACGTTGTCCCACGGTGTCCAACGATGTCCAACGATGTCCAACGGTGTCCCACGTTGTCCCACGTTGTTCCATGGTTTCCCACGTTGTCCCACGTTGTCCCACGTTGTCCCACGGTGTCCAACGATTTCCAACGGTGTCCAACGGTGTCCAACGGTGTCCAACGGTGTCCCACGTTGTCCCACGTTGTCCCACGTTGTCCCACGTTGTCCCACGTTGTCCCACGATGTCCCACGTTGTCCCACGTTGTCCAACGTTGTCCCACGATGTCCCACGTTGTCCCACGTTGTCCCACGTTGTCCCACGTTGTCCCACGATGTCCCACGTTGTCCCACGTTGTCCCACGTTGTCCCAGGTTGTCCCACGGTGTCCAACGATGTCCAACGGTGTCCAACGGTGTCCCACGGTGTCCAACGGTGTCCCACGTTGTCCCACGTTGTCCCACGTTGTCCCACGATGTCCCACGTTGTCCCACGTTGTCCCACGTTGTCCCACGATGTCCCACGTTGTCCCACGTTGTCCCACGTTGTCCCACGTTGTCCCACGTTGTCCCACGTTGTCCCACGTTGTCCCACGTTGTCCCACGTTGTCCCACGTTGTCCCACGGTGTCCAACGATGTCCAACGGTGTCCAACGGTGTCCCACGGTGTCCAACGGTGTCCCACGTTGTCCCACGTTGTCCCACGTTGTCCCACGTTGTCCCACGTTGTCCCACGTTGTCCCACGTTGTCCAACGATGTCCAACGGTGTCCCACGTTGTCCCACGTTGTTCCATGGTTTCCCACGTTGTCCCACGTTGTCCCACGTTGTCCCACGGTGTCCAACGATGTCCAACGGTGTCCAACGGTGTCCAACGGTGTCCAACGGTGTCCCACGTTGTCCCACGTTGTCCCACGTTGTCCCACGGTGTCCAACGATGTCCAACGGTGTCCCACGTTGTCCCGCGTTGTCCCACGATGTCCCACGTTGTCCCACGTTGTCCCACGTTGTCAAACGTTGTCCCACGTTGTCCCACGGTGTCCAACGGTGTCCAACGATGTCCCACGTTGTCCCACGTTGTCCCACGTTGTCCCACGTTGTCCCACGATGTCCCACGTTGTCCCACGTTGTCCCACGTTGTCCCACGTTGTCCCACGTTGTCCCACGTTGTCCCACGTTGTCCCACGTTGTCCCACGTTGTCCCACGTTGTCCGACGTTGTCCCACGTTGTCCCACGTTGTCCCACGTTGTCCCACCGTGTCCAACGATGTCCAACGATGTCCAACGGTGTCCCACGTTGTCCCACGTTGTTCCATGGTTTCCCACGTTGTCCCACGTTGTCCCACGTTGTCCCACGGTGTCCAACGATGTCCAACGGTGTCCAACGGTGTCCAACGGTGTCCAACGGTGTCCCACGTTGTCCCACGTTGTCCCACGTTGTCCCACGTTGTCCCACGTTGTCCCACGATGTCCCACGTTGTCCCACGTTGTCCCACGTTGTCCCACGTTGTCCCACGTTGTCCCACGTTGTCCCACGTTGTCCCACGTTGTCCCACGATGTCCCACGTTGTCCCACGTTGTCCCACGTTGTCCCAGGTTGTCCCACGGTGTCCAACGATGTCCAACGGTGTCCAACGGTGTCCCACGGTGTCCAACGGTGTCCCACGTTGTCCCACGTTGTCCCACGTTGTCCCACGTTGTCCCACGTTGTCCCACGATGTCCCACGTTGTCCCACGTTGTCCGACGTTGTCCCACGTTGTCCCACGTTGTCCCACGTTGTCCCACGGTGTCCAACGATGTCCAACGATGTCCAACGGTGTCCCACGTTGTCCCACGTTGTTCCATGGTTTCCCACGTTGTCCCACGTTGTCCCACGTTGTCCCACGGTGTCCAACGATGTCCAACGGTGTCCAACGGTGTCCAACGGTGTCCAACGGTGTCCCACGTTGTCCCACGTTGTCCCACGTTGTCCCACGTTGTCCCACGTTGTCCCACGTTGTCCCACGTTGTCCCACGTTGTCCCACGTTGTCCCACGTTGTCCCACGTTGTCCCACGTTGTCCCACGTTGTCCCACGTTGTCCCACGTTGTCCCACGATGTCCCACGGTGTCCAACGGTGTCCAACGGTGTCCAACGATGTCCAACGATGTCCAACGATGTCCAACGATGTCCAACGGTGTCCAACGGTGTCCCACGGTGTCCAACGGTGTCCCACGTTGTCCCACGTTGTCCCACGTTGTCCCACGTTGTCCCACGTTGTCCCACGTTGTCCCACGTTGTCCCACGTTGTCCCACGTTGTCCCACGTTGTCCCACGTTGTCCCACGTTGTCCCACGTTGTCCCACGTTGTCCCACGTTGTCCCACGTTGTCCCACGGTGTCCAACGATGTCCAACGGTGTCCAACGGTGTCCCACGGTGTCCAACGGTGTCCCACGTTGTCCCACGTTGTCCCACGTTGTCCCACGTTGTCCCACGTTGTCCCACGTTGTCCCACGTTGTCCAACGATGTCCAACGGTGTCCCACGTTGTCCCACGTTGTTCCATGGTTTCCCACGTTGTCCCACGTTGTCCCACGTTGTCCCACGGTGTCCAACGATGTCCAACGATGTCCAACGGTGTCCCACGATGTCCAACGATGTCCAACGATGTCCAACGGTGTCCAACGATGTCCAACGGTGTCCAACGATGTCCAACGATGTCCAACGGTGTCCCACGATGTCCAACGATGTCCAACGATGTCCAACGGTGTCCAACGGTGTCCAACGGTGTCCCACGGTGTCCAACGGTGTCCCACGTTGTCCCACGTTGTCCCACGTTGTCCCACGTTGTCCCACGATGTCCCACGTTGTCCAACGGTGTCCAACGGTGTCCAACGATGTCCAACGATGTCCAACGGTGTCCCACGATGTCCAACGATGTCCAACGATGTCCAACGGTGTCCCACGTTGTCCCACGTTGTCCCACGTTGTCCCACGTTGTCCCACGGTGTCCAACGATGTCCAACGGTGTCCCACGTTGTCCAACGGTGTCCCACGTTGTCCCACGTTGTCCCACGTTGTCCCACGTTGTCCCACGTTGTCCCACGTTGTCCCACGTTGTCCCACGTTGTCCCACGTTGTCCCACGTTGTCCCACGGTGTCCAACGATGTCCAACGGTGTCCAACGGTGTCCCACGGTGTCCAACGGTGTCCCACGTTGTCCCACGTTGTCCCACGTTGTCCCACGTTGTCCCACGTTGTCCCACGTTGTCCAACGATGTCGAACGGTGTCCCACGTTGTCCCACGTTGTTCCATGGTTTCCCACGTTGTCCCACGTTGTCCCACGTTGTCCCACGTTGTCCCACGTTGTCCCACGGTGTCCAACGATGTCCAACGGTGTCCCACGTTGTCCCACGTTGTCCCACGTTGTCCCACGATGTCCCACGTTGTCCCACGTTGTCCCACGTTGTCCCACGTTGTCCCACGTTGTCCCACGTTGTCCCACGTTGTCCCACGTGGTCCCACGTTGTCCCACGTTGTCCCACGGTGTCCAACGATGTCCAACGGTGTCCCACGTTGTCCAACGGTGTCCCACGTTGTCCCACGTTGTCCCACGTTGTCCCACGTTGTCCCACGATGTCCCACGTTGTCCCACGTTGTCCCACGTTGTCCCACGTTGTCCCACGTTGTCCCACGTTGTCCCACGTTGTCCCACGTTGTCCCACGTTGTCCCACGTTGTCCCCCGTTGTCCCACGGTGTCCAACGATGTCCAACGGTGTCCAACGGTGTCCCACGGTGTCCAACGGTGTCCCACGTTGTCCCACGTTGTCCCACGTTGTCCCACGTTGTCCCACGTTGTCCCACGTTGTCCAACGATGTCCAACGGTGTCCCACGTTGTCCCACGTTGTTCCATGGTTTCTCACGTTGTCCCACGTTGTCCCACGTTGTCCCACGTTGTCCCACGTTGTCCCACGTTGTCCCACGTTGTCCCACGATGTTCCACGTTGTCCCACGTTGTCCCACGTTGTCCCACGTTGTCCCACGTTGTCCCACGTTGTCCCACGTTGTCCCACGTTGTCCCACGTTGTCCCACGTTGTCCGACGTTGTCCCACGTTGTCCCACGTTGTCCCACGTTGTCCCACGGTGTCCAACGATGTCCAACGATGTCCAACGGTGTCCCACGTTGTCCCACGTTGTTCCATGGTTTCCCACATTGTCCCACGTTGTCCCACGTTGTCCCACGGTGTCCAACGATGTCCAACGGTGTCCAACGGTGTCCAACGGTGTCCAACGGTGTCCCACGTTGTCCCACGTTGTCCCACGTTGTCCCACGTTGTCCCACGTTGTCCCACGATGTCCCACGATGTCCCACGTTGTCCCACGTTGTCCCACGTTGTCCCACGTTGTCCCACGTTGTCCCACGTTGTCCCACGTTGTCCCACGTTGTCCCACGTTGTCCCACGTTGTCCAACGATGTCCAACGGTGTCCCACGTTGTCCCACGTTGTCCCACGTTGTCCCACGGTGTCCAACGATGTCCAACGGTGTCCAACGGTGTCCAACGGTGTCCCACGTTGTCCCACGTTGTCCCACGTTGTCCCACGGTGTCCAACGATGTCCAACGGTGTCCCATGTTGTCCCACGTTGTCCCACGTTGTCCCAAGTTGTCCCACGTTGTCCCACGTTGTCCCACGTTGTCCCACGTTGTCCCACGTTGTCCCACGTTGTCTCACGTTGTCCCACGTTGTCCCACGTTGTCCCACGGTGTCCAACGGTGTCCAACGATGTCCCACGTTGTCCCACGTTGTCCCACGTTGTCCCACGTTGTCCCACGATGTCCCACGTTGTCCCACGTTGTCCCACGTTGTCCCACGTTGTCCCACGTTGTCCCACGTTGTCCCACGTTGTCCGACGTTGTCCCACGTTGTCCCACGTTGTCCTACGTTGTCCCACGGTGTCCAACGATGTCCAACGATGTCCAACGGTGTCCCACGTTGTCCCACGTTGTCCCACGTTGTCCCACGTTGTCAAACGTTGTCCCACGTTGTCCCACGGTGTCCAACGGTGTCCAACGATGTCCCACGTTGTCCCACGTTGTCCCACGTTGTCCCACGTTGTCCCACGATGTCCCACGTTGTCCCACGTTGTCCCACGTTGTCCCACGTTGTCCCACGTTGTCCCACGTTGTCCCACGTTGTCCCACGTTGTCCCACGTTGTCCGACGTTGTCCCACGTTGTCCCACGTTGTCCCACGTTGTCCCACGTTGTCCCACGTTGTCCCACGGTGTCCAACGATGTCCAACGATGTCCAACGGTGTCCCACGTTGTCCCACGTTGTTCCATGGTTTCCCACGTTGTCCCACGTTGTCCCACGTTGTCCCACGGTGTCCAACGATGTCCAACGGTGTCCAACGGTGTCCAACGGTGTCCAACGGTGTCCCACGTTGTCCCACGTTGTCCCACGTTGTCCCACGTTGTCCCACGTTGTCCCACGATGTCCCACGTTGTCCCACGTTGTCCCACGTTGTCCCACGATGTCCCACGTTGTCCCACGTTGTCCCACGTTGTCCCACGTTGTCCCACGATGTCCCACGTTGTCCCACGTTGTCCCACGTTGTCCCAGGTTGTCCCACGGTGTCCAACGATGTCCAACGGTGTCCAACGGTGTCCCACGGTGTCCAACGGTGTCCCACGTTGTCCCACGTTGTCCCACGTTGTCCCACGTTGTCCAACGTTGTCCCACGATGTCCCACGTTGTCCCACGTTGTCCCACGTTGTCCCACGTTGTCCCACGTTGTCCCACGTTGTCCCACGTTGTCCCACGTTGTCCCACGTTGTCCCACGTTGTCCCACGTTGTCCCACGGTGTCCAACGATGTCCAACGGTGTCCAACGGTGTCCCACGGTGTCCAACGGTGTCCCACGTTGTCCCACGTTGTCCCACGTTGTCCCACGTTGTCCCACGTTGTCCCACGTTGTCCCACGTTGTCCAACGATGTCCAACGGTGTCCCACGTTGTCCCACGTTGTTCCATGGTTTCCCACGTTGTCCCACGTTGTGCCACGTTGTCCCACGGTGTCCAACGATGTCCAACGGTGTCCAACGGTGTCCAACGGTGTCCAACGGTGTCCCACGTTGTCCCACGTTGTCCCACGTTGTCCCACGGTGTCCAACGATGTCCAACGGTGTCCCACGTTGTCCCACGTTGTCCCACGATGTCCCACGTTGTCCCACGTTGTCCCACGTTGTCCCACGTTGTCCAACGTTGTCCCACGTTGTCCCACGTTGTCCCACGTTGTCCCACGTTGTCCCACGTTGTCCCACGGTGTCCAACGATGTCCAACGGTGTCCAACGGTGTCCCACGTTGTCCCACGTTGTCCCACGTTGTCCCACGTTGTCCCACGTTGTCCCACGTTGTCCCACGTTGTCCCACGTTGTCCCACGTTGTCCCACGTTGTCCCACGTTGTCCCACGTTGTCAAACGTTGTCCCACGTTGTCCCACGGTGTCCAACGGTGTCCAACGATGTCCCACGTTGTCCCACGTTGTCCCACGTTGTCCCACGTTGTCCAACGATGTCGAACGGTGTCCCACGTTGTCCCACGTTGTTCCATGGTTTCCCACGTTGTCCCACGTTGTCCCACGTTGTCCCACGTTGTCCCACGTTGTCCCACGTTGTCCCACGGTGTCCAACGATGTCCAACGGTGTCCCACGTTGTCCCACGTTGTCCCACGTTGTCCCACGATGTCCCACGTTGTCCCACGTTGTCCCACGTTGTCCCACGTTGTCCCACGTTGTCCCACGTTGTCCCACGTTGTCCCACGTGGTCCCACGTTGTCCCACGTTGTCCCACGGTGTCCAACGATGTCCAACGGTGTCCCACGTTGTCCCACGTTGTCCCACGTTGTCCCACGTTGTCCCACGTTGTCCCACGTTGTCCCACGTTGTCCCACGTTGTCCCACGTGGTCCCACGTTGTCCCACGTTGTCCCACGGTGTCCAACGATGTCCAACGGTGTCCCACGTTGTCCCACGTTGTCCCACGTTGTCCCACGTTGTCCCACGTTGTCCCACGTTGTCTCACGTTGTCCCACGTTGTCCCACGTTGTCCCACGGTGTCCAACGGTGTCCAACGATGTCCCACGTTGTCCCACGTTGTCCCACGTTGTCCCACGTTGTCCCACGATGTCCCACGTTGTCCCACGTTGTCCCACGTTGTCCCACGTTGTCCCACGTTGTCCCACGTTGTCCCACGTTGTCCGACGTTGTCCCACGTTGTCCCACGTTGTCCCACGTTGTCCCACGGTGTCCAACGATGTCCAACGATGTCCAACGGTGTCCCACGTTGTCCCACGTTGTCCCACGTTGTCCCACGTTGTCCCACGTTGTCCCACGTTGTCCCACGTTGTCCCACGTTGTCCAACGATGTCCAACGGTGTCCAACGGTGTCCCACGTTGTCCCACGTTGTCCCACGTTGTCCCACGTTGTCCCACGTTGTCCCACGTTGTCCAACGATGTCCAACGGTGTCCCACGTTGTCCCACGTTGTCCCACGTTGTCCCACGTTGTCCCACGTTGTCCCACGTTGTCCCACGTTGTCCCACGTTGTCCCACGATGTCCCACGTTGTCCCACGTTGTCCCACGATGTCCCACGTTGTCCCACGTTGTCCCACGTTGTCCCACGTTGTCCCACGTTGTCCGACGTTGTCCCACGTTGTCCCACGTTGTCCCACGTTGTCCCACGGTGTCCAACGATGTCCAACGATGTCCAACGGTGTCCCACGTTGTCCCACGTTGTTCCATGGTTTCCCACGTTGTCCCACGATGTCCCACGTTGTCCCACGTTGTCCCACGTTGTCCCACGATGTCCCACGTTGTCCCACGTTGTCCCACGTTGTCCCACGTTGTCCCACGATGTCCCACGTTGTCCCACGTTGTCCCACGTTGTCCCACGATGTCCCACGTTGTCCCACGTTGTCCCACGTTGTCCCACGTTGTCCCACGATGTCCCACGTTGTCACACGTTGTCCCACGTTGTCCCACGTTGTCCCACGGTGTCCAACGATGTCCAACGGTGTCCAACGGTGTCCCACGGTGTCCAACGGTGTCCCACGTTGTCCCACGTTGTCCCACGTTGTCCCACGTTGTCCCACGTTGTCCCACGATGTCCCACGTTGTCCCACGTTGTCCGACGTTGTCCCACGTTGTCCCACGTTGTCCCACGTTGTCCCACGGTGTCCAACGATGTCCAACGATGTCCAACGGTGTCCCACGTTGTCCCACGTTGTTCCATGGTTTCCCACGTTGTCCCACGTTGTCCCACGTTGTCCCACGGTGTCCAACGATGTCCAACGGTGTCCAACGGTGTCCAACGGTGTCCCACGATGTCCCACGTTGTCCCACGTTGTCCCACGTTGTCCCACGATGTCCCACGTTGTCCCACGTTGTCCCACGTTGTCCCACGTTGTCCCACGTTGTCCCACGTTGTCCGACGTTGTCCCACGTTGTCCCACGTTGTCCCACGTTGTCCCACGGTGTCCAACGATGTCCAACGATGTCCAACGGTGTCCCACGTTGTCCCACGTTGTTCCATGGTTTCCCACGTTGTCCCACGTTGTCCCACGTTGTCCCACGGTGTCCAACGATGTCCAACGGTGTCCAACGGTGTCCAACGGTGTCCAACGGTGTCCCACGTTGTCCCACTTTGTCCCACGTTGTCCCACGTTGTCCCACGTTGTCCCACGATGTCCCACGTTGTCCCACGTTGTCCCACGTTGTCCCACGATGTCCCACGTTGTCCCACGTTGTCCCACGTTGTCCCACGTTGTCCCACGATGTCCCACGTTGTCCCACGTTGTCCCACGTTGTCCCACGGTGTCCAACGATGTCCAACGGTGTCCAACGGTGTCCCACGGTGTCCAACGGTGTCCCACGTTGTCCCACGTTGTCCCACGTTGTCCCACGTTGTCCCACGTTGTCCCACGATGTCCCACGTTGTCCCACGTTGTCCCACGTTGTCCCACGTTGTCCCACGTTGTCCCACGTTGTCCCACGGTGTCCAACGATGTCCAACGATGTCCAACGGTGTCCCACGTTGTCCCACGTTGTCCCACGGTGTCCAACGATGTCCAACGGTGTCCAACGGTGTCCAACGGTGTCCAACGGTGTCCCACGTTGTCCCACTTTGTCCCACGTTGTCCCACGTTGTCCCACGTTGTCCCACGATGTCCCACGTTGTCCCACGTTGTCCCACGTTGTCCCACGATGTCCCACGTTGTCCCACGTTGTCCCACGTTGTCCCACGTTGTCCCACGGTGTCCCACGTTGTCCCACGTTGTCCCACGTTGTCCCACGGTGTCCAACGATGTCCAACGGTGTCCAACGGTGTCCCACGGTGTCCAACGGTGTCCCACGTTGTCCCACGTTGTCCCACGTTGTCCCACGTTGTCCCACGTTGTCCCACGATGTCCCACGTTGTCCCACGTTGTCCCACGTTGTCCCACGTTGTTCCATGGTTTCCCACGTTGTCCCACGTTGTCCCACGTTGTCCCACGTTGTCCCACGTTGTCCCAAGGTGTCCCACGGTGTCCCACGTTGTCCCACGATGTCCCACGTTGTCCCACGTTGTCCCACGTTGTCCCAAGTTGTCCCACGTTGTCCCACGTTGTCCCACGTTGTCCCACGTGGTCCCACGTTGTCCCACGTTGTCCCACGGTGTCCAACGATGTCCAACGGTGTCCCACGTTGTCCAACGGTGTCCCACGTTGTCCCACGTTGTCCCACGTTGTCCCACGTTGTCCCACGTTGTCCCACGTTGTCCAACGTTGTCCAACGATGTCCAACGGTGTCCCACGTTGTCCCACGTTGTTCCATGGTTTCCCACGTTGTCCCACGTTGTCCCACGTTGTCCCACGGTGTCCAACGATGCCCAACGGTGTCCCACGTTGTCCCACGTTGTCCCACGTTGCCCCACGTTGTCCCACGTTGTCCCACGTTGTCCCACGTTGTCCCACGTTGTCCCACGTTGTCCCACGTTGTCCCACGATGTCCCACGTTGTCCCACGTTGTCCCACGTTGTCCCACGTTGTCCCACGTTGTCCCACGTTGTCCCACGTTGTCCCACGTTGTCCCACGATGTCCCACGTTGTCCCACGTTGTCCCACGTTGTCCCACGTTGTCCCACGATGTCCCACGTTGTCCCACGTTGTCCCACGTTGTCCCACGTTGTCCCACGGTGTCCAACGATGTCCAACGGTGTCCAACGGTGTCCCACGGTGTCCAACGGTGTCCCACGTTGTCCCACGTTGTCCCACGTTGTCCCACGTTGTCCCACGTTGTCCCACGATGTCCCACGTTGTCCCACGTTGTCCGACGTTGTCCCACGTTGTCCCACGTTGTCCCACGTTGTCCCACGGTGTCCAACGATGTCCAACGATGTCCAACGGTGTCCCACGTTGTCCCACGTTGTTCCATGGTTTCCCACGTTGTCCCACGTTGTCCCACGTTGTCCCACGGTGTCCAACGATGTCCAACGGTGTCCAACGGTGTCCAACGGTGTCCCACGATGTCCCACGTTGTCCCACGTTGTCCCACGTTGTCCCACGTTGTCCCACGTTGTCCCACGTTGTCCCACGTTGTCCCACGTTGTCCCACGTTGTCCCACGATGTCCCACGTTGTCCCACGTTGTCCCACGTTGTCCCACGTTGTCCCACGGTGTCCAACGATGTCCAACGGTGTCCAACGGTGTCCCACGGTGTCCAACGGTGTCCCACGTTGTCCCACGTTGTCCCACGTTGTCCCACGTTGTCCCACGTTGTCCCACGATGTCCCACGTTGTCCGACGTTGTCCCACGTTGTCCCACGTTGTCCCACGTTGTCCCACGTTGTCCCACGTTGTCCCACGTTGTCCCACGTTGTCCGACGTTGTCCCACGTTGTCCCACGTTGTCCCACGTTGTCCCACGGTGTCCAACGATGTCCAACGATGTCCAACGGTGTCCCACGTTGTCCCACGTTGTTCCATGGTTTCCCACGTTGTCCCACGTTGTCCCACGTTGTCCCACGGTGTCCAACGATGTCCAACGGTGTCCAACGGTGTCCAACGGTGTCCAACGGTGTCCCACGTTGTCCCACGTTGTCCCACGTTGTCCCACGTTGTCCCACGTTGTCCCACGATGTCCCACGTTGTCCCACGTTGTCCCACGTTGTCCCACGATGTCCCACGTTGTCCCACGTTGTCCCACGTTGTCCCACGTTGTCCCACGATGTCCCACGTTGTCCCACGTTGTCCCACGTTGTCCCACGTTGTCCCACGGTGTCCAACGATGTCCAACGGTGTCCAACGGTGTCCCACGGTGTCCAACGGTGTCCCACGTTGTCCCACGTTGTCCCACGTTGTCCCACGTTGTCCCACGTTGTCCCACGATGTCCCACGTTGTCCCACGTTGTCCGACGTTGTCCCACGTTGTCCCACGTTGTCCCACGTTGTCCCACGGTGTCCAACGATGTCCAACGATGTCCAACGGTGTCCCACGTCGTCCCACGTTGTTCCATGGTTTCCCACGTTGTCCCACGTTGTCCCACGTTGTCCCACGGTGTCCAAAGATGTCCAACGGTGTCCAACGGTGTCCAACGGTGTCCAACGGTGTCCCACGGTGTCCAACGATGTCCAACGGTGTCCCACGTTGTCCAACGGTGTCCCACGTTGTCCCACGTTGTCCCACGTTGTCCCACGTTGTCCCACGTTGTCCCACGTTGTCCCACGTTGTCCCACGTTGTCCCACGTTGTCCCGCGTTGTCCCACGGTGTCCAACGATGTCCAACGGTGTCCAACGGTGTCCCACGGTGTCCAACGTTGTCCCACGTTGTCCCACGTTGTCCCACGTTGTCCCACGTTGTCCCACGTTGTCCCACGTTGTCCAACGATGTCCAACGGTGTCCCACGTTGTCCCACGTTGTTCCATGGTTTCCCACGTTGTCCCACGTTGTCCCACGTTGTCCCACGTTGTCCCACGTTGTCCCACGGTGTCCCACGGTGTCCAACGATGTCCAACGGTGTCCCACGTTGTCCCACGTTGTCCCACGATGTCCCACGTTGTCCCACGTTGTCCCACGTTGTCCCACGTTGTCCCACGTTGTCCCACGTTGTCCCACGTGGTCCCACGTTGTCCCACGTTGTCCCACGGTGTCCAACGATGTCCAACGGTGTCCCACGTTGTCCAACGGTGTCCCACGTTGTCCCACGTTGTCCCACGTTGTCCCACGTTGTCCCACGATGTCCCACGTTGTCCCACGTTGTCCCACGTTGTCCCACGTTGTCCCACGTTGTCCCACGGTGTCCAACGATGTCCCACGTTGTCCCACGTTGTCCCACGTTGTCCCACGTTGTCCCACGATGTCCCACGTTGTCCCACGTTGTCCCACGTTGTCCCACGTTGTCCCACGTTGTCCCACGTTGTCCAACGATGTCCAACGGTGTCCCACGTTGTCCCACGTTGTTCCATGGTTTCCCACGTTGTCCCACGTTGTCCCACGTTGTCCCACGGTGTCCAACGATGTCCAACGGTGTCCAACGGTGTCCAACGGTGTCCAACGGTGTCCCACGTTGTCCCACGTTGTCCCACGTTGTCCCACGGTGTCCAACGATGTCCAACGGTGTCCCACGTTGTCCCACGTTGGCCCACGTTGTCCCACGTTGTCCCACGGTGTCCAACGATGTCCAACGGTGTCCCACGTTGTCCCACGTTGTCCCACGTTGTCCCACGTTGTCCAACGTTGTCCCACGTGGTCCCACGTTGTCCCACGTTGTCCCACGTTGTCCCACGTTGTCCCACGGTGTCCAACGATGTCCAACGGTGTCCAACGGTGTCCCACGTTGTCCCACGTTGTCCCACGTTGTCCCACGTTGTCCCACGTTGTCCCACGTTGTCCAACGATGTCCAACGGTGTCCCACGTTGTCCCACGTTGTCCCACGTTGTCCCACGTTGTCCCACGTTGTCCCACGTTGTCCCACGTTGTCCCACGTGGTCCCACGTTGTCCCACGTTGTCCCACGGTGTCCAACGATGTCCAACGGTGTCCCACGTTGTCCAACGGTGTCCCACGTTGTCCCACGTTGTCCCACGTTGTCCCACGTTGTCCCACGATGTCCCACGTTGTCCCACGTTGTCCCACGTTGTCCCACGTTGTCCCACGTTGTCCCACGTTGTCCCACGTTGTCCCACGTTGTCCCACGTTGTCCCACGTTGTCCCACGTTGTCCCACGGTGTCCAACGATGTCCAACGGTGTCCAACGGTGTCCCACGGTGTCCAACGGTGTCCCACGTTGTCCCACGTTGTCCCACGTTGTCCCACGTTGTCCCACGTTGTCCCACGTTGTCCCACGTTGTCCCACGTTGTCCCACGTTGTCCCACGTTGTCCCACGTTGTCCCACGTTGTCCCACGTTGTCCCACGTTGTCCCACGGTGTCCCACGGTGTCCAACGATGTCCAACGGTGTCCCACGTTGTCCCACGTTGTCCCACGATGTCCCACGTTGTCCCACGTTGTCCCACGTTGTCCCACGTTGTCCCACGTTGTCCCACGTTGTCCCACGTGGTCCCACGTTGTCCCACGTTGTCCCACGGTGTCCAACGATGTCCAACGGTGTCCCACGTTGTCCAACGGTGTCCCACGTTGTCCCACGTTGTCCCACGTTGTCCCACGTTGTCCCACGATGTCCCACGTTGTCCCACGTTGTCCCACGTTGTCCCACGTTGTCCCACGTTGTCCCACGTTGTCCCACGTTGTCCCACGTTGTCCCACGTTGTCCCACGTTGTCCCACGGTGTCCAACGATGTCCAACGGTGTCCAACGGTGTCCCACGGTGTCCAACGGTGTCCCACGTTGTCCCACGTTGTCCCACGTTGTCCCACGATGTCCTACGTTGTCCCACGTTGTCCCACGTTGTCCAACGATGTCCAACGGTGTCCCACGTTGTCCCACGTTGTTCCATGGTTTCCCACGTTGTCCCACGTTGTCCCACGTTGTCCCACGGTGTCCAACGATGTCCAACGGTGTCCAACGGTGTCCAACGGTGTCCAACGGTGTCCCACGTTGTCCCACGTTGTCCCACGTTGTCCCACGGTGTCCAACGATGTCCAACGGTGTCCCACGTTGTCCCACGTTGTCCCACGATGTCCCACGTTGTCCCACGTTGTCCTACGTTGTCCCACGTTGTCCAACGTTGTCCCACGTTGTCCCACGTTGTCCCACGTTGTCCCACGTTGTCCCACGTTGTCCCACGGTGTCCAACGATGTCCAACGGTGTCCAACGGTGTCCCACGTTGTCCCACGTTGTCCCACGTTGTCCCACGTTGTCCCACGTTGTCCCACGTTGTCCCACGTTGTCCCACGTTGTCCCACGTTGTCCCACGTTGTCCCACGTTGTCCCACGTTGTCCCACGTTGTCCGACGTTGTCCCACGTTGTCCCACGTTGTCCCACGTTGTCCCACGGTGTCCAACGATGTCCAACGGTGTCCAACGGTGTCCCACGTTGTCCCACGTTGTTCCATGGTTTCCCACGTTGTCCCACGTTGTCCCACGTTGTCCCACGGTGTCCAACGATGTCCAACGGTGTCCAACGGTGTCCCACGTTGTCCCACGTTGTCCCACGGTGTCCAACGATGTCCAACGGTGTCCAGCGATGTCCAACGGTGTCCCACGTTGTCCCACGTTTTCCCACGTTGTCCCACGTTGTCCCACGGTGTCCAACGATGTCCAACGATGTCCAACGGTGTCCCACGTTGTCCCACGTTGTTCCATGGTTTCCCACGTTGTCCCACGTTGTCCCACGTTGTCCCACGGTGTCCAACGATGTCCAACGGTGTCCAACGGTGTCCAACGGTGTCCAACGGTGTCCCACGTTGTCCCACGTTGTCCCACGTTGTCCCACGTTGTCCCACGTTGTCCCACGATGTCCCACGTTGTCCCACGTTGTCCCACGTTGTCCCACGTTGTCCCACGTGGTCCCCACGTTGTCCCACGTTGTCCCACGGTGTCCAACGATGTCCAACGGTGTCCCACGTTGTCCAACGGTGTCCCACGTTGTCCCACGTTGTCCCACGTTGTCCCACGTTGTCCCACGATGTCCCACGTTGTCCCACGTTGTCCCACGTTGTCCCACGTTGTCCCACGTTGTCCCACGTTGTCCCACGTTGTCCCACGTTGTCCCACGTTGTCCCACGTTGTCCCACGTTGTCCCACGTTGTCCCACGTTGTCCCACGTTGTCCCACGTTGTCTCACGTTGTCCCACGTTGTCCCACGGTGTCCCACGGTGTCCAACGTTGTCCCACGTTGTCCCACGATGTCCCACGTTGTCCCACGTTGTCCCACGTTGTCCCACGTTGTCCCACGTTGTCCCACGTTGTCCCACGTGGTCCCACGTTGTCCCACGTTGTCCCACGGTGTCCAACGATGTCCAACGGTGTCCCACGTTGTCCAACGGTGTCCCACGTTGTCCCACGTTGTCCCACGTTGTCCCACGTTGTCCCACGATGTCCCACGTTGTCCCACGTTGTCCCTCGTTGTCCCACGTTGTCCCACGTTGTTCCACGTTGTCCCACGTTGTCCCACGTTGTCCCACGTTGTCCCACGTTGTCCCACGTTGTCCCACGGTGTCCAACGATGTCCAACGGTGTCCAACGGTGTCCCACGGTGTCCAACGGTGTCCCACGTTGTCCCACGTTGTCCCACGTTGTCCCACGTTGTCCCACGTTGTCCCACGTTGTCCCACGTTGTCCCACGTTGTCCCACGTTGTCCCACGTTGTCCCACGTTGTCCCACGTTGTCCCACGTTGTCCCACGGTGTCCCACGGTGTCCAACGATGTCCAACGGTGTCCCACGTTGTCCCACGTTGTCCCACGATGTCCCACGTTGTCCCACGTTGTCCCACGTTGTCCCACGTTGTCCCACGTTGTCCCACGTTGTCCCACGTGGTCCCACGTTGT
Organism: Bombus terrestris; assembly: GCF_910591885.1. NCBI lineage: Eukaryota > Metazoa > Arthropoda > Insecta > Hymenoptera > Apidae > Bombus > Bombus terrestris. The sequence continues at coordinate 63,832 of NW_025963620.1, read as the reverse complement.
CCCACGTTGTCCCACGGTGTCCAACGATGTCCAACGGTGTCCCACGTTGTCCAACGGTGTCCCACGTTGTCCCACGTTGTCCCACGTTGTCCCACGTTGTCCCACGATGTCCCACGTTGTCCCACGTTGTCCCACGTTGTCCCACGTTGTCCCACGTTGTCCCACGTTGTCCCACGTTGTCCCACGTTGTCCCACGTTGTCCCACGTTGTCCCACGTTGTCCCACGTTGTCCCACGTTGTCCCACGGTGTCCAACGATGTCCAACGGTGTCCAACGGTGTCCCACGGTGTCCAACGGTGTCCCACGTTGTCCCACGTTGTCCCACGTTGTCCCACGTTGTCCCACGTTGTCCCACGTTGTCCCACGTTGTCCAACGATGTCCAACGGTGTCCCACGTTGTCCCACGGTGTCCAACGATGTCCAACGGTGTCCCACGTTGTCCCACGTTGTTCCATGGTTTCCCACGTTGTCCCACGTTGTCCCACGTTGTCCCACGGTGTCCAACGATGTCCAACGGTGTCCAACGGTGTCCAACGGTGTCCAACGGTGTCCCACGTTGTCCCACGTTGTCCCACGTTGTCCCACGGTGTCCAACGATGTCCAACGGTGTCCCACGTTGTCCAACGGTGTCCCACGTTGTCCCACGTTGTTCCATGGTTTCCCACGTTGTCCCACGTTGTCCCACGTTGTCCCACGGTGTCCAACGATGTCCAACGGTGTCCAACGGTGTCCAACGGTGTCCAACGGTGTCCCACGTTGTCCCACGTTGTCCCACGTTGTCCCACGGTGTCCAACGATGTCCAACGGTGTCCCACGTTGTCCCACGTTGTCCCACGATGTCCCACGTTGTCCCACGTTGTCCCACGTTGTCCAACGTTTTCCCACGTTGTCCCACGTTGTCCCACGTTGTCCCACGTTGTCCCACGTTGTCCCACGGTGTCCAACGATGTCCAACGGTGTCCAACGGTGTCCCACGTTGTCCCACGTTGTCCCACGTTGTCCCACGTTGTCCCACGTTGTCCCACGTTGTCCAACGATGTCCAACGGTGTCCCACGTTGTCCCACGTTGTCCCACGTTGTCCCACGTTGTCCCACGTTGTCCCACGTTGTCCCACGTGGTCCCACGTTGTCCCACGTTGTCCCACGGTGTCCAACGATGTCCAACGGTGTCCCACGTTGTCCAACGGTGTCCCACGTTGTCCCACGTTGTCCCACGTTGTCCCACGTTGTCCCACGATGTCCCACGTTGTCCCACGTTGTCCCACGTTGTCCCACGTTGTCCCACGTTGTCCCACGTTGTCCCACGTTGTCCCACGTTGTCCCACGTTGTCCCACGTTGTCCCACGTTGTCCCACGTGGTCCCACGTTGTCCCACGTTGTCCCACGGTGTCCAACGATGTCCAACGGTGTCCCACGTTGTCCAACGGTGTCCCACGTTGTCCCACGTTGTCCCACGTTGTCCCACGTTGTCCCACGTTGTCCCACGTTGTCCCACGTTGTCCCACGTTGTCCCACGTTGTCCCACGTTGTCCCACGTTGTCCCACGTTGTCCCACGTTGTCCCACGTTGTCCCACGGTGTCCCACGGTGTCCAACGATGTCCAACGGTGTCCCACGTTGTCCCACGTTGTCCCACGATGTCCCACGTTGTCCCACGTTGTCCCACGTTGTCCCACGTTGTCCCACGTTGTCCCACGTTGTCCCACGTGGTCCCACGTTGTCCCACGTTGTCCCACGGTGTCCAACGATGTCCAACGGTGTCCAACGATGTCCAACGGTGTCCCACGTTGTCCCACGTTGTCCCACGTTGTCCCACGTTGTCCCACGTTGTCCCACGTTGTCCCACGTTGTCCCACGTTGTCCCACGTTGTCCCACGTTGTCCCACGTTGTCCCACGGTGTCCAACGGTGTCCAACGATGTCCCACGTTGTCCCACGTTGTCCCACGTTGTCCCACGTTGTCCCACGATGTCCCACGTTGTCCCACGTTGTCCCACGTTGTCCCACGTTGTCCCACGTTGTCCCACGTTGTCCCACGTTGTCCCACGTTGTCCCACGTTGTCCCACGTTGTCCGACGTTGTCCCACGTTGTCCCACGTTGTCCCACGTTGTCCCACGGTGTCCAACGATGTCCAACGATGTCCAACGGTGTCCCACGTTGTCCCACGTTGTTCCATGGTTTCCCACGTTGTCCCACGTTGTCCCACGTTGTCCCACGGTGTCCAACGATGTCCAACGGTGTCCAACGGTGTCCCACGTTGTCCCACGTTGTCCCACGGTGTCCAACGATGTCCAACGGTGTCCAGCGATGTCCAACGGTGTCCCACGTTGTCCCACGTTTTCCCACGTTGTCCCACGTTGTCCCACGGTGTCCAACGATGTCCAACGATGTCCAACGGTGTCCCACGTTGTCCCACGTTGTTCCATGGTTTCCCACGTTGTCCCACGTTGTCCCACGTTGTCCCACGGTGTCCAACGATGTCCAACGGTGTCCAACGGTGTCCAACGGTGTCCAACGGTGTCCCACGTTGTCCCACGTTGTCCCACGTTGTCCCACGTTGTCCCACGTTGTCCCACGATGTCCCACGTTGTCCCACGTTGTCCCACGTTGTCCCACGTTGTCCCACGTGGTCCCACGTTGTCCCACGTTGTCCCACGGTGTCCAACGATGTCCAACGGTGTCCCACGTTGTCCAACGGTGTCCCACGTTGTCCCACGTTGTCCCACGTTGTCCCACGTTGTCCCACGATGTCCCACGTTGTCCCACGTTGTCCCACGTTGTCCCACGTTGTCCCACGTTGTCCCACGTTGTCCCACGTTGTCCCACGTTGTCCCACGTTGTCCCACGTTGTCCCACGTTGTCCCACGTTGTCCCACGTTGTCCCACGTTGTCCCACGTTGTCTCACGTTGTCCCACGTTGTCCCACGGTGTCCCACGGTGTCCAACGATGTCCAACGGTGTCCCACGTTGTCCCACGTTGTCCCACGATGTCCCACGTTGTCCCACGTTGTCCCACGTTGTCCCACGTTGTCCCACGTTGTCCCACGTTGTCCCACGTGGTCCCACGTTGTCCCACGTTGTCCCACGGTGTCCAACGATGTCCAACGGTGTCCCACGTTGTCCCACGGTGTCCCACGTTGTCCCACGTTGTCCCACGTTGTCCCACGTTGTCCCACGATGTCCCACGTTGTCCCACGTTGTCCCTCGTTGTCCCACGTTGTCCCACGTTGTTCCACGTTGTCCCACGTTGTCCCACGTTGTCCCACGTTGTCCCACGTTGTCCCACGTTGTCCCACGGTGTCCAACGATGTCCAACGGTGTCCAACGGTGTCCCACGGTGTCCAACGGTGTCCCACGTTGTCCCACGTTGTCCCACGTTGTCCCACGTTGTCCCACGTTGTCCCACGTTGTCCCACGTTGTCCCACGTTGTCCCACGTTGTCCCACGTTGTCCCACGTTGTCCCACGTTGTCCCACGTTGTCCCACGTTGTCCCACGGTGTCCCACGGTGTCCAACGATGTCCAACGGTGTCCCACGTTGTCCCACGTTGTCCCACGATGTCCCACGTTGTCCCACGTTGTCCCACGTTGTCCCACGTTGTCCCACGTTGTCCCACGTTGTCCCACGTGGTCCCACGTTGTCCCACGTTGTCCCACGGTGTCCAACGATGTCCAACGGTGTCCCACGTTGTCCAACGGTGTCCCACGTTGTCCCACGTTGTCCCACGTTGTCCCACGTTGTCCCACGATGTCCCACGTTGTCCCACGTTGTCCCACGTTGTCCCACGTTGTCCCACGTTGTCCCACGTTGTCCCACGTTGTCCCACGTTGTCCCACGTTGTCCCACGTTGTCCCACGTTGTCCCACGGTGTCCAACGATGTCCAACGGTGTCCAACGGTGTCCCACGGTGTCCAACGGTGTCCCACGTTGTCCCACGTTGTCCCACGTTGTCCCACGTTGTCCCACGTTGTCCCACGTTGTCCCACGTTGTCCAACGATGTCCAAAGGTGTCCCACGTTGTCCCACGTTGTCCAACGATGTCCAACGGTGTCCCACGTTGTCCCACGTTGTTCCATGGTTTCCCACGTTGTCCCACGTTGTCCCACGTTGTCCCACGGTGTCCAACGATGTCCAACGGTGTCCAACGGTGTCCAACGGTGTCCAACGGTGTCCCACGTTGTCCCACGTTGTCCCACGTTGTCCCACGGTGTCCAACGATGTCCAACGTTGTCCCACGTTGTCCCACGTTGTCCCACGTTGTCCCACGTTGTCCCACGTTGTCCCACGTTGTCCAACGTTTTCCCACGTTGTCCCACGTTGTCCCACGTTGTCCCACGTTGTCCCACGTTGTCCCACGGTGTCCAACGATGTCCAACGGTGTCCAACGGTGTCCCACGTTGTCCCACGTTGTCCCACGTTGTCCCACGTTGTCCCACGTTGTCCCACGTTGTCCAACGATGTCCAACGGTGTCCCACGTTGTCCCACGTTGTCCCACGTTGTCCCACGTTGTCCCACGTTGTCCCACGTTGTCCCACGTTGTCCCACGTTGTCCCACTTTGTCCCACGTTGTCCCACGTTGTCCCACGGTGTCCAACGATGTCCAACGGTGTCCAACGGTGTCCAACGGTGTCCAACGGTGTCCCACGTTGTCCCACGTTGTCCCACGTTGTCCCACGTTGTCCCACGTTGTCCCACGATGTCCCACGTTGTCCCACGTTGTCCCACGTTGTCCCACGATGTCTCACGTTGTCCCACGTTGTCTCACGGTGTCCAACGGTGTCCAACGATGTCCCACGTTGTCCCACGTTGTCCCACGTTGTCCCACGTTGTCCCACGATGTCCCACGTTGTCCCACGTTGTCCCACGTTGTCCCACGTTGTCCCACGTTGTCCCACGGTGTCCCACGTTGTCCCACGTTGTCCCACGTTGTCCCACGTTGTCCCACGTTGTCCCACGTTGTCCCACGTTGTCCCACGTTGTCCCACGTTGTCCCACGTTGTCCCACGTTGTCCCACGTTGTCCCACGGTGTCCAACGATGTCCAACGGTGTCCAGCGATGTCCAACGGTGTCCCACGTTGTCCCACGTTTTCCCACGTTGTCCCACGTTGTCCCACGGTGTCCAACGATGTCCAACGATGTCCAACGGTGTCCCACGTTGTCCCACGATGTCCCACGTTGTCCCACGTTGTCCCACGTTGTCCCACGTTGTCCCACGTTGTCCAACGGTGTCCAACGGTGTCCAACGGTGTCCAACGGTGTCCCACGTTGTCCCACGTTGTCCCACGTTGTCCCACGTTGTCCCACGTTGTCCCACGTTGTCCCACGTTGTCCCACGTTGTCCCACGATGTCCCACGTTGTCCCACGTTGTCCCACGGTGTCCAACGGTGTCCAACGATGTCCCACGTTGTCCCACGTTGTCCCACGTTGTCCCACGTTGTCCCACGATGTCCCACGTTGTCCCACGTTGTCCCACGTTGTCCCACGTTGTCCCACGTTGTCCCACGATGTCCCACGTTGTCCCACGTTGTCCCACGTGGTCCCACGTTGTCCCACGTTGTCCCACGGTGTCCAACGATGTCCAACGGTGTCCCACGTTGTCCAACGGTGTCCCACGTTGTCCCACGTTGTCCCACGTTGTCCCACGTTGTCCCACGTTGTCCCACGTTGTCCCACGATGTCCCACGTTGTCCCACGTTGTCCCACGTTGTCCCACGTTGTCCCACGTTGTCCCACGTTGTCCCACGTTGTCCCACGTTGTCCCACGTTGTCCCACGTTGTCCCACGTTGTCCCACGGTGTCCAACGATGTCCAACGGTGTCCAACGGTGTCCCACGGTGTCCAACGGTGTCCCACGTTGTCCCACGTTGTCCCACGTTGTCCCACGTTGTCCCACGTTGTCCCACGTTGTCCCACGTTGTCCCACGTTGTCCCACGTTGTCCCACGTTGTCCCACGTTGTCCCACGTTGTCCCACGTTGTCCCACGTTGTCCCACGGTGTCCCACGGTGTCCAACGATGTCCAACGGTGTCCCTTGTTGTCCCACGTTGTCCCACGATGTCCCACGTTGTCCCACGTTGTCCCACGTTGTCCCACGTTGTCCCACGTTGTCCCACGTTGTCCCACGTGGTCCCACGTTGTCCCACGTTGTCCCACGGTGTCCAACGATGTCCAACGGTGTCCCACGTTGTCCAACGGTGTCCCACGTTGTCCCACGTTGTCCCACGTTGTCCCACGTTGTCCCACGATGTCCCACGTTGTCCCACGTTGTCCCACGTTGTCCCACGTTGTCCCACGTTGTCCCACGTTGTCCCACGTTGTCCCACGTTGTCCCACGTTGTCCCACGTTGTCCCACGGTGTCCAACGATGTCCAACGGTGTCCAACGGTGTCCCACGGTGTCCAACGGTGTCCCACGTTGTCCCACGTTGTCCCACGTTGTCCCACGTTGTCCCACGTTGTCCCACGTTGTCCCACGTTGTCCCACGTTGTCCCACGTTGTCCCACGTTGTCCCACGTTGTTCCACGTTGTCCCACGGTGTCCCACGGTGTCCAACGATGTCCAACGGTGTCCCACGTTGTCCCACGTTGTCCCACGATGTCCCACGTTGTCCCACGTTGTCCCACGTTGTCCCACGTTGTCCCACGTTGTCCCACGTTGTCCCACGTGGTCCCACGTTGTCCCACGTTGTCCCACGGTGTCCAACGATGTCCAACGGTGTCCCACGTTGTCCAACGGTGTCCCACGTTGTCCCACGTTGTCCCACGTTGTCCCACGTTGTCCCACGTTGTCCCACGTTGTCCCACGTTGTCCCACGTTGTCCCACGTTGTCCCACGTTGTCCCACGTTGTCCCACGGTGTCCAACGATGTCCAACGGTGTCCAACGGTGTCCCACGGTGTCCAACGGTGTCCCACGTTGTCCCACGTTGTCCCACGTTGTCCCACGTTGTCCCACGTTGTCCCACGTTGTCCCACGTTGTCCAACGATGTCCAACGGTGTCCCACGTTGTCCCACGTTGTTCCATGGTTTCCCACGTTGTCCCACGTTGTCCCACGTTGTCCCACGGTGTCCAACGATGTCCAACGGTGTCCAACGGTGTCCAACGGTGTCCAACGGTGTCCCACGTTGTCCCACGTTGTCCCACGTTGTCCCACGGTGTCCAACGATGTCCAACGGTGTCCCACGTTGTCCCACGTTGTCCCACGATGTCCCACGTTGTCCCACGTTGTCCCACGTTGTCCAACGTTGTCCCACGTTGTCCCACGTTGTCCCACGTTGTCCCACGTTGTCCCACGTTGTCCCACGGTGTCCAACGATGTCCAACGGTGTCCAACGGTGTCCCACGTTGTCCCACGTTGTCCCACGTTGTCCCACGTTGTCCCACGTTGTCCCACGTTGTCCAACGATGTCCAACGGTGTCCCACGTTGTCCCACGTTGTCCCACGTTGTCCCACGTTGTCCCACGTTGTCCCACGTTGTCCCACGTTGTCCCACGTTGTCCAACGATGTCCAACGGTGTCCCACGTTGTCCCACGTTGTCCCACGTTGTCCCACGTTGTCCCACGTTGTCCCACGTTGTCCCACGTTGTCCCACGTGGTCCCACGTTGTCCCACGTTGTCCCACGGTGTCCAACGATGTCCAACGGTGTCCCACGTTGTCCAACGGTGTCCCACGTTGTCCCACGTTGTCCCACGTTGTCCCACGTTGTCCCACGATGTCCCACGTTGTCCCACGTTGTCCCACGTTGTCCCACGTTGTCCCACGTTGTCCCACGTTGTCCCACGTTGTCCCACGTTGTCCCACGTTGTCCCACGTTGTCCCACGTTGTCCCACGTGGTCCCACGTTGTCCCACGTTGTCCCACGGTGTCCAACGATGTCCAACGGTGTCCCACGTTGTCCAACGGTGTCCCACGTTGTCCCACGTTGTCCCACGTTGTCCCACGTTGTCCCACGTTGTCCCACGTTGTCCCACGTTGTCCCACGTTGTCCCACGTTGTCCCACGTTGTCCCACGTTGTCCCACGTTGTCCCACGGTGTCCCACGGTGTCCAACGATGTCCAACGGTGTCCCACGTTGTCCCACGTTGTCCCACGATGTCCCACGTTGTCCCACGTTGTCCCACGTTGTCCCACGTTGTCCCACGTTGTCCCACGTTGTCCCACGTGGTCCCACGTTGTCCCACGTTGTCCCACGGTGTCCAACGATGTCCAACGGTGTCCCACGTTGTCCAACGGTGTCCCACGTTGTCCAACGGTGTCCCACGTTGTCCCACGTTGTCCCACGTTGTCCCACGTTGTCCCACGATGTCCCACGTTGTCCCACGTTGTTCCATGGTTTCCCACGTTGTCCCACGTTGTCCCACGTTGTCCCACGGTGTCCAACGATGTCCAACGGTGTCCAACGGTGTCCAACGGTGTCCAACGTTGTCCCACGTTGTCCCACGTTGTCCCACGTTGTCCCACGTTGTCCCACGTTGTCCCACGTTGTCCCACGTTGTCCCACGTTGTCCCACGTTGTCCCACGTTGTCCCACGTTGTCCCACGGTGTCCAACGATGTCCAACGATGTCCAACGGTGTCCCACGTTGTCCCACGTTGTTCCATGGTTTCCCACGTTGTCCCACGTTGTCCCACGTTGTCCCACGGTGTCCAACGATGTCCAACGGTGTCCAACGGTGTCCAACGGTGTCCAACGGTGTCCCACGTTGTCCCACGTTGTCCCACGTTGTCCCACGTTGTCCCACGTTGTCCCACGATGTCCCACGTTGTCCCACGTTGTCCCACGTTGTCCCACGATGTCCCACGTTGTCCCACGTTGTCCCACGGTGTCCAACGGTGTCCAACGATGTCCCACGTTGTCCCACGTTGTCCCACGTTGTCCCACGTTGTCCCACGATGTCCCACGTTGTCCCACGTTGTCCCACGTTGTCCCACGTTGTCCCACGTTGTCCCACGATGTCCCACGTTGTCCCACGTTGTCCCACGTTGTCCCACGTTGTCCCACGTTGTCCCACGTTGTCCCTCGTTGTCCCACGTTGTCCCACGTTGTCCCACGTTGTCCCACGTTGTCCCACGGTGTCCAACGATGTCCAACGGTGTCCAGCGATGTCCAACGGTGTCCCACGTTGTCCCACGTTTTCCCACGTTGTCCCACGGTGTCCAACGATGTCCAACGATGTCCAACGGTGTCCCACGTTGTCCCACGATGTCCCACGTTGTCCCACGTTGTCCCACGTTGTCCCACGTTGTCCCACGTTGTCCAACGGTGTCCAACGGTGTCCAACGGTGTCCAACGGTGTCCCACGTTGTCCCACGTTGTCCCACGTTGTCCCACGTTGTCCCACGATGTCCCACGTTGTCCCACGTTGTCCCACGTTGTCCCACGATGTCCCACGTTGTCCCACGTTGTCCCACGGTGTCCAACGGTGTCCAGCGATGTCCCACGTTGTCCCACGTTGTCCCACGTTGTCCCACGTTGTCCCACGATGTCCCACGTTGTCCCACGTTGTCCCACGTTGTCCCACGTTGTCCCACGTTGTCCCACGTTGTCCCACGTTGTCCCACGTTGTCCCACGTTGTCCCACGTTGTCCCACGTTGTCCCACGTTGTCCCACGTTGTCCCACGTTGTCCCACGTTGTCCCACGTTGTCCCACGTTGTCCCACGTTGTCCCACGGTGTCCAACGATGTCCAACGGTGTCCAGCGATGTCCAACGGTGTCCCACGTTGTCCCACGTTTTCCCACGTTGTCCCACGTTGTCCCACGGTGTCCAACGATGTCCAACGATGTCCAACGGTGTCCCACGTTGTCCCACGTTGTTCCATGGTTTCCCACGTTGTCCCACGTTGTCCCACGTTGTCCCACGTTGTCCCACGTTGTCCCACGGTGTCCAACGATGTCCAACGGTGTCCAGCGATGTCCAACGGTGTCCCACGTTGTCCCACGTTTTCCCACGTTGTCCCACGTTGTCCCACGGTGTCCAACGATGTCCAACGATGTCCAACGGTGTCCCACGTTGTCCCACGTTGTTCCATGGTTTCCCACGTTGTCCCACGTTGTCCCACGTTGTCCCACGGTGTCGAACGATGTCCAACGGTGTCCAACGGTGTCCAACGGTGTCCAACGGTGTCCCACGTTGTCCCACGTTGTCCCACGTTGTCCCACGTTGTCCCACGTTGTCCCACGATGTCCCACGTTGTCCCACGTTGTCCCACGTTGTCCCACGTTGTCCCACGTGGTCCCACGTTGTCCCACGTTGTCCCACGGTGTCCAACGATGTCCAACGGTGTCCCACGTTGTCCAACGGTGTCCCACGTTGTCCCACGTTGTCCCACGTTGTCCCACGTTGTCCCACGATGTCCCACGTTGTCCCACGTTGTCCCACGTTGTCCCACGTTGTCCCACGTTGTCCCACGTTGTCCCACGTTGTCCCACGTTGTCCCACGTTGTCCCACGTTGTCCCACGTTGTCCCACGTTGTCCCACGTTGTCCCACGGTGTCCCACGGTGTCCAACGATGTCCAACGGTGTCCCACGTTGTCCCACGTTGTCCCACGATGTCCCACGTTGTCCCACGTTGTCCCACGTTGTCCCACGTTGTCCCACGTTGTCCCACGTTGTCCCACGTGGTCCCACGTTGTCCCACGTTGTCCCACGGTGTCCAACGATGTCCAACGGTGTCCCACGTTGTCCAACGGTGTCCCACGTTGTCCCACGTTGTCCCACGTTGTCCCACGTTGTCCCACGATGTCCCACGTTGTCCCACGTTGTCCCACGTTGTCCCACGTTGTCCCACGTTGTCCCACGTTGTCCCACGTTGTCCCACGTTGTCCCACGTTGTCCCACGTTGTCCCACGTTGTCCCACGGTGTCCAACGATGTCCAACGGTGTCCAACGGTGTCCCACGGTGTCCAACGGTGTCCCACGTTGTCCCACGTTGTCCCACGTTGTCCCACGTTGTCCCACGTTGTCCCACGTTGTCCCACGTTGTCCCACGTTGTCCCACGTTGTCCCACGTTGTCCCACGTTGTCCCACGTTGTCCCACGTTGTCCCACGGTGTCCCACGGTGTCCAACGATGTCCAACGGTGTCCCACGTTGTCCCACGTTGTCCCACGATGTCCCACGTTGTCCCACGTTGTCCCACGTTGTCCCACGTTGTCCCACGTTGTCCCACGTTGTCCCACGTTGTCCCACGTTGTCCCACGTGGTCCCACGTTGTCCCACGTTGTCCCACGGTGTCCAACGATGTCCAACGGTGTCCCACGTTGTCCAACGGTGTCCCACGTTGTCCAACGGTGTCCCACGTTGTCCCACGTTGTCCCACGTTGTCCCACGTTGTCCCACGATGTCCCACGTTGTCCCACGTTGTCCCACGTTGTCCCACGTTGTCCCACGTTGTCCCACGTTGTCCCACGTTGTCCCACGTTGTCCCACGTTGTCCCACGTTGTGCCACGTTGTCCCACGGTGTCCAACGATGTCCAACGGTGTCCAACGGTGTCCCACGGTGTCCAACGGTGTCCCACGTTGTCCCACGTTGTCCCACGTTGTCCCACGTTGTCCCACGTTGCCCCACGTTGTCCCACGTTGTCCAACGATGTCCAACGGTGTCCCACGTTGTCCCACGTTGTTCCATGGTTTCCCACGTTGTCCCACGTTGTCCCACGTTGTCCCACGGTGTCCAACGATGTCCAACGGTGTCCAACGGTGTCCAACGGTGTCCAACGGTGTCCCACGTTGTCCCACGTTGTCCCACGTTGTCCCACGGTGTCCAACGATGTCCAACGGTGTCCCACGTTGTCCCACGTTGTCCCACGATGTCCCACGTTGTCCCACGTTGTCCCACGTTGTCCCACGTTGTCCAACGTTGTCCCACGTTGTCCCACGTTGTCCCACGTTGTCCCACGTTGTCCCACGTTGTCCCACGGTGTCCAACGATGTCCAACGGTGTCCAACGGTGTCCCACGTTGTCCCACGTTGTCCCACGTTGTCCCACGTTGTCCCACGTTGTCCCACGTTGTCCAACGATGTCCAACGGTGTCCCACGTTGTCCCACGTTGTCCCACGTTGTCCCACGTTGTCCCACGTTGTCCCACGTTGTCCCACGTTGTCCCACGTGGTCCCACGTTGTCCCACGTTGTCCCACGGTGTCCAACGATGTCCAACGGTGTCCCACGTTGTCCAACGGTGTCCCACGTTGTCCCACGTTGTCCCACGTTGTCCCACGTTGTCCCACGATGTCCCACGTTGTCCCACGTTGTCCCACGTTGTCCCACGTTGTCCCACGTTGTCCCACGTTGTCCCACGTTGTCCCACGTTGTCCCACGTTGTCCCACGTTGTCCCACGTTGTCCCACGGTGTCCAACGATGTCCAACGGTGTCCAACGGTGTCCCACGGTGTCCAACGGTGTCCCACGTTGTCCCACGTTGTCCCACGTTGTCCCACGTTGTCCCACGTTGTCCCACGTTGTCCCACGTTGTCCCACGTTGTCCCACGTTGTCCCACGTTGTCCCACGTTGTCCCACGTTGTCCCACGTTGTCCCACGGTGTCCCACGGTGTCCAACGATGTCCAACGGTGTCCCACGTTGTCCCACGTTGTCCCACGATGTCCCACGTTGTCCCACGTTGTCCCACGTTGTCCCACGTTGTCCCACGTTGTCCCACGTTGTCCCACGTGGTCCCACGTTGTCCCACGTTGTCCCACGGTGTCCAACGATGTCCAACGGTGTCCCACGTTGTCCAACGGTGTCCCACGTTGTCCCACGTTGTCCCACGTTGTCCCACGTTGTCCCACGATGTCCCACGTTGTCCCACGTTGTCCCACGTTGTCCCACGTTGTCCCACGTTGTCCCACGTTGTCCCACGTTGTCCCACGTTGTCCCACGTTGTCCCACGTTGTCCCACGTTGTCCCACGGTGTCCAACGATGTCCAACGGTGTCCAACGGTGTCCCACGGTGTCCAACGGTGTCCCACGTTGTCCCACGTTGTCCCACGTTGTCCCACGTTGTCCCACGTTGTCCCACGTTGTCCAACGATGTCCAACGGTGTCCCACGTTGTCCCACGTTGTTCCATGGTTTCCCACGTTGTCCCACGTTGTCCCACGTTGTCCCACGGTGTCCAACGATGTCCAACGGTGTCCAACGGTGTCCAACGGTGTCCAACGGTGTCCCACGTTGTCCCACGTTGTCCCACGTTGTCCCACGGTGTCCAACGATGTCCAACGGTGTCCCACGTTGTCCCACGTTGTCCCACGATGTCCCACGTTGTCCCACGTTGTCCCACGTTGTCCCACGTTGTCCAACGTTGTCCCACGTTGTCCCACGTTGTCCCACGTTGTCCCACGTTGTCCCACGTTGTCCCACGGTGTCCAACGATGTCCAACGGTGTCCAACGGTGTCCCACGTTGTCCCACGTTGTCCCACGTTGTCCCACGTTGTCCCACGTTGTCCCACGTTGTCCAACGATGTCCAACGGTGTCCCACGTTGTCCCACGTTGTCCCACGTTGTCCCACGTTGTCCCACGTTGTCCCACGTTGTCCCACGTTGTCCCACGTTGTCCCACGTTGTCCCACGTTGTCCCACGTTGTCCCACGTTGTCCCACGGTGTCCAACGGTGTCCAACGATGTCCCACGTTGTCCCACGTTGTCCCACGTTGTCCCACGTTGTCCCACGTTGTCCCACGTTGTCCCACGTTGTCCCACGTTGTCCCACGTTGTCCCACGTTGTCCCACGTTGTCCCACGTTGTCCGACGTTGTCCCACGTTGTCCCACGTTGTCCCACGTTGTCCCACGGTGTCCAACGATGTCCAACGATGTCCAACGGTGTCCCACGTTGTCCCACGTTGTTCCATGGTTTCCCACGTTGTCCCACGTTGTCCCACGTTGTCCCACGGTGTCCAACGATGTCCAACGGTGTCCAACGGTGTCCAACGGTGTCCAACGGTGTCCCACGTTGTCCCACGTTGTCCCACGTTGTCCCACGTTGTCCCACGTTGTCCCACGATGTCCCACGTTGTCCCACGTTGTCCCACGTTGTCCCACGATGTCCCACGTTGTCCCACGTTGTCCCACGTTGTCCCACGTTGTCCCACGATGTCCCACGTTGTCCCACGTTGTCCCACGTTGTCCCACGTTGTCCCACGGTGTAAAACGATGTCCAACGGTGTCCAACGGTGTCCCACGGTGTCCAACGGTGTCCCACGTTGTCCCACGTTGTCCCACGTTGTCCCACGTTGTCCCACGTTGTCCCACGATGTCCCACGTTGTCCCACGTTGTCCGACGTTGTCCCACGTTGTCCCACGTTGTCCCACGTTGTCCCACGGTGTCCAACGATGTCCAACGATGTCCAACGGTGTCCCACGTTGTCCCACGTTGTTCCATGGTTTCCCACGTTGTCCCACGTTGTCCCACGTTGTCCCACGGTGTCCAACGATGTCCAACGGTGTCCAACGGTGTCCAACGGTGTCCAACGGTGTCCCACGTTGTCCCACGTTGTCCCACGTTGTCCCACGTTGTCCCACGTTGTCCCACGTTGTCCCACGTTGTCCCACGTTGTCCCACGTTGTCCCACGTTGTCCCACGTTGTCCCACGTTGTCCCACGGTGTCCAACGGTGTCCAGCGATGTCCCACGTTGTCCCACGTTGTCCCACGTTGTCCCACGTTGTCCCACGATGTCCCACGTTGTCCCACGTTGTCCCACGTTGTCCCACGTTGTCCCACGTTGTCCCACGATGTCCCACGTTGTCCCACGTTGTCCCACGTTGTCCCACGTTGTCCCACGTTGTCCCACGTTGTCCCACGTTGTCCCACGTTGTCCCACGTTGTCCCACGTTGTCCCACGTTGTCCCACGTTGTCCCACGGTGTCCAACGATGTCCAACGGTGTCCAGCGATGTCCAACGGTGTCCCACGTTGTCCCACGTTTTCCCACGTTGTCCCACGTTGTCCCACGGTGTCCAACGATGTCCAACGATGTCCAACGGTGTCCCACGTTGTCCCACGTTGTTCCATGGTTTCCCACGTTGTCCCACGTTGTCCCACGTTGTCCCACGTTGTCCCACGTTGTCCCACGGTGTCCAACGATGTCCAACGGTGTCCAGCGATGTCCAACGGTGTCCCACGTTGTCCCACGTTTTCCCACGTTGTCCCACGTTGTCCCACGGTGTCCAACGATGTCCAACGATGTCCAACGGTGTCCCACGTTGTCCCACGTTGTTCCATGGTTTCCCACGTTGTCCCACGTTGTCCCACGTTGTCCCACGGTGTCCCACGGTGTCCAACGATGTCCAACGGTGTCCCACGTTGTCCCACGTTGTCCCACGATGTCCCACGTTGTCCCACGTTGTCCCACGTTGTCCCACGTTGTCCCACGTTGTCCCACGTTGTCCCACGTGGTCCCACGTTGTCCCACGTTGTCCCACGGTGTCCAACGATGTCCAACGGTGTCCCACGTTGTCCAACGGTGTCCCACGTTGTCCCACGTTGTCCCACGTTGTCCCACGTTGTCCCACGATGTCCCACGTTGTCCCACGTTGTCCCACGTTGTCCCACGTTGTCCCACGTTGTCCCACGTTGTCCCACGTTGTCCCACGTTGTCCCACGTTGTCCCACGTTGTCCCACGTTGTCCCACGGTGTCCAACGATGTCCAACGGTGTCCAACGGTGTCCCACGGTGTCCAACGGTGTCCCACGTTGTCCCACGTTGTCCCACGTTGTCCCACGTTGTCCCACGTTGTCCCACGTTGTCCCACGTTGTCCCACGTTGTCCCACGTTGTCCCACGTTGTCCCACGTTGTCCCACGTTGTCCCACGTTGTCCCACGGTGTCCCACGGTGTCCAACGATGTCCAACGGTGTCCCACGTTGTCCCACGTTGTCCCACGATGTCCCACGTTGTCCCACGTTGTCCCACGTTGTCCCACGTTGTCCCACGTTGTCCCACGTTGTCCCACGTGGTCCCACGTTGTCCCACGTTGTCCCACGGTGTCCAACGATGTCCAACGGTGTCCCACGTTGTCCAACGGTGTCCCACGTTGTCCAACGGTGTCCCACGTTGTCCCACGTTGTCCCACGTTGTCCCACGTTGTCCCACGATGTCCCACGTTGTCCCACGTTGTCCCACGTTGTCCCACGTTGTCCCACGTTGTCCCACGTTGTCCCACGTTGTCCCACGTTGTCCCACGTTGTCCCACGTTGTGCCACGTTGTCCCACGGTGTCCAACGATGTCCAACGGTGTCCCACGTTGTCCAACGGTGTCCCACGTTGTCCAACGGTGTCCCACGTTGTCCCACGTTGTCCCACGTTGTCCCACGTTGTCCCACGATGTCCCACGTTGTCCCACGTTGTCCCACGTTGTCCCACGTTGTCCCACGTTGTCCCACGTTGTCCCACGTTGTCCCACGTTGTCCCACGATGTCCCACGTTGTCCCACGTTGTCCCACGTTGTCCCACGTTGTCCCACGGTGTAAAACGATGTCCAACGGTGTCCAACGGTGTCCCACGGTGTCCAACGGTGTCCCACGTTGTCCCACGTTGTCCCACGTTGTCCCACGTTGTCCCACGTTGTCCCACGATGTCCCACGTTGTCCCACGTTGTCCGACGTTGTCCCACGTTGTCCCACGTTGTCCCACGTTGTCCCACGGTGTCCAACGATGTCCAACGATGTCCAACGGTGTCCCACGTTGTCCCACGTTGTTCCATGGTTTCCCACGTTGTCCCACGTTGTCCCACGTTGTCCCACGGTGTCCAACGATGTCCAACGGTGTCCAACGGTGTCCAACGGTGTCCAACGGTGTCCCACGTTGTCCCACGTTGTCCCACGTTGTCCCACGTTGTCCCACGTTGTCCCACGTTGTCCCACGTTGACCCACGTTGTCCCACGTTGTCCCACGTTGTCCCACGTTGTCCCACGTTGTCCCACGGTGTCCAACGGTGTCCAGCGATGTCCCACGTTGTCCCACGTTGTCCCACGTTGTCCCACGTTGTCCCACGATGTCCCACGTTGTCCCACGTTGTCCCACGTTGTCCCACGTTGTCCCACGTTGTCCCACGATGTCCCACGTTGTCCCACGTTGTCCCACGTTGTCCCACGTTGTCCCACGTTGTCCCACGTTGTCCCACGTTGTCCCACGTTGTCCCACGTTGTCCCACGTTGTCCCACGTTGTCCCACGTTGTCCCACGGTGTCCAACGATGTCCAACGGTGTCCAGCGATGTCCAACGGTGTCCCACGTTGTCCCACGTTTTCCCACGTTGTCCCACGTTGTCCCACGGTGTCCAACGATGTCCAACGATGTCCAACGGTGTCCCACGTTGTCCCACGTTGTTCCATGGTTTCCCACGTTGTCCCACGTTGTCCCACGTTGTCCCACGTTGTCCCACGTTGTCCCACGGTGTCCAACGATGTCCAACGGTGTCCAGCGATGTCCAACGGTGTCCCACGTTGTCCCACGTTTTCCCACGTTGTCCCACGTTGTCCCACGGTGTCCAACGATGTCCAACGATGTCCAACGGTGTCCCACGTTGTCCCACGTTGTTCCATGGTTTCCCACGTTGTCCCACGTTGTCCCACGTTGTCCCACGGTGTCCCACGGTGTCCAACGATGTCCAACGGTGTCCCACGTTGTCCCACGTTGTCCCACGATGTCCCACGTTGTCCCACGTTGTCCCACGTTGTCCCACGTTGTCCCACGTTGTCCCACGTTGTCCCACGTGGTCCCACGTTGTCCCACGTTGTCCCACGGTGTCCAACGATGTCCAACGGTGTCCCACGTTGTCCAACGGTGTCCCACGTTGTCCCACGTTGTCCCACGTTGTCCCACGTTGTGTCCCACGTTGTCCCACGTTGTCCCACGTTGTCCCACGTTGTCCCACGTTGTCCCACGTTGTCCCACGTTGTCCCACGTTGTCCCACGTTGTCCCACGTTGTCCACGTGTCCCACGTTGTCCCACGTTGTCCCACGTTGTCCCACGTTGTCCCGACACGTGTCCCACGATGTCACGTGTCCACGTTGTCCACGTTGTCCCACGGTGTCCCACGTTGTCCCACGTTGTCCCACGTTGTCCCACGTTGTCCCACGTTGTCCCACGTTGTCCCACGTTGTCCCACGTTGTCCCACGTTGTCCCACGTTGTCCCACGTTGTCCCACGTTGTCCCACGTTGTCCCACGTTGTCCCACGTTGTCCCACGTTGTCCCAACGTTGTCCCACGTTGTCCCACGTTGTCCCACGTTGTCCCACGTTGTCCCACGTTGTCCCACGTTGTCCCACGTTGTCCCAACGTTGTCCCACGGTGTCCCACGTTGTCCCACGTTGTCCAACGTTGTCCCAACGTTGTCCCACGTTGTCCCACGGTGTCCCACGTTGTCCAACGGTGTCCCACGTTGTCCCACGTTGTCCCACGTTGTCCCACGTTGTCCCACGATGTCCCACGTTGTCCCACGTTGTCCCACGTTGTCCCACGTTGTCCCACGGTGTCCCACGTTGTCCCACGTTGTCCCACGTTGTCCCAACGTTGTCCCACGTTGTGCCACGTTGTCCCACGGTGTCCAACGATGTCCAACGTGTCCAACGGTGTCCCACGGTGTCCAACGTGTCCCACGTTGTCCCACGTTGTCCCACGTTGTCCCACGTTGTCCCACGTTGCCCCACGTTGTCCCACGTTGTCCAACGATGTCCAACGGTGTCCCACGTTGTCCCACGTTGTTCCATGGTTTCCCACGTTGTCCCACGTTGTCCCACGTTGTCCCACGGTGTCCAACGATGTCCAACGGTGTCCAACGGTGTCCAACGTGGTCCAACGGTGTCCCACGTTGTCCCACGTTGTCCACGTTGTCCCACGTCCACTGTCCAACGGTGTCCCACGTTGTCCACGTTGTCCCACGATGTCCCACGTTGTCCCACGTTGTCCCACGTTGTCCCACGTTGTCCAACGTTGTCCCACGTTGTCCCACGTTGTCCCACGTTGTCCCACGTTGTCCCACGTTGTCCCACGGTGTCCAACGATGTCCAACGGTGTCCAACGGTGTCCCACGTTGTCCCACGTTGTCCCACGTTGTCCCACGTTGTCCCACGTTGTCCCACGTTGTCCAACGATGTCCAACGGTGTCCCACGTTGTCCCACGTTGTCCCACGTTGTCCCACGTTGTCCCACGTTGTCCCACGTTGTCCCACGTTGTCCCACGTGGTCCCACGTTGTCCCACGTTGTCCCACGGTGTCCAACGATGTCCAACGGTGTCCCACGTTGTCCAACGGTGTCCCACGTTGTCCCACGTTGTCCCACGTTGTCCCACGTTGTCCCACGATGTCCCACGTTGTCCCACGTTGTCCCACGTTGTCCCACGTTGTCCCACGTTGTCCCACGTTGTCCCACGTTGTCCCACGTTGTCCCACGTTGTCCCACGTTGTCCCACGTTGTCCCACGGTGTCCAACGATGTCCAACGGTGTCCAACGGTGTCCCACGGTGTCCAACGGTGTCCCACGTTGTCCCACGTTGTCCCACGTTGTCCCACGTTGTCCCACGTTGTCCCACGTTGTCCCACGTTGTCCCACGTTGTCCCACGTTGTCCCACGTTGTCCCACGTTGTCCCACGTTGTCCCACGTTGT
The DNA here is from genome assembly GCF_910591885.1 of Bombus terrestris. Taxonomy (NCBI): domain Eukaryota; kingdom Metazoa; phylum Arthropoda; class Insecta; order Hymenoptera; family Apidae; genus Bombus; species Bombus terrestris. The sequence continues at coordinate 44,221 of NW_025963620.1, read as the reverse complement.
CCCACGGTGTCCCACGGTGTCCAACGATGTCCAACGGTGTCCCACGTTGTCCCACGTTGTCCCACGATGTCCCACGTTGTCCCACGTTGTCCCACGTTGTCCCACGTTGTCCCACGTTGTCCCACGTTGTCCCACGTGGTCCCACGTTGTCCCACGTTGTCCCACGGTGTCCAACGATGTCCAACGGTGTCCCACGTTGTCCAACGGTGTCCCACGTTGTCCCACGTTGTCCCACGTTGTCCCACGTTGTCCCACGATGTCCCACGTTGTCCCACGTTGTCCCACGTTGTCCCACGTTGTCCCACGTTGTCCCACGTTGTCCCACGTTGTCCCACGTTGTCCCACGTTGTCCCACGTTGTCCCACGTTGTCCCACGGTGTCCAACGATGTCCAACGGTGTCCAACGGTGTCCCACGGTGTCCAACGGTGTCCCACGTTGTCCCACGTTGTCCCACGTTGTCCCACGTTGTCCCACGTTGTCCCACGTTGTCCAACGATGTCCAACGGTGTCCCACGTTGTCCCACGTTGTTCCATGGTTTCCCACGTTGTCCCACGTTGTCCCACGTTGTCCCACGGTGTCCAACGATGTCCAACGGTGTCCAACGGTGTCCAACGGTGTCCAACGGTGTCCCACGTTGTCCCACGTTGTCCCACGTTGTCCCACGGTGTCCAACGATGTCCAACGGTGTCCCACGTTGTCCCACGTTGTCCCACGATGTCCCACGTTGTCCCACGTTGTCCCACGTTGTCCCACGTTGTCCAACGTTGTCCCACGTTGTCCCACGTTGTCCCACGTTGTCCCACGTTGTCCCACGTTGTCCCACGGTGTCCAACGATGTCCAACGGTGTCCAACGGTGTCCCACGTTGTCCCACGTTGTCCCACGTTGTCCCACGTTGTCCCACGTTGTCCCACGTTGTCCAACGATGTCCAACGGTGTCCCACGTTGTCCCACGTTGTCCCACGTTGTCCCACGTTGTCCCACGTTGTCCCACGTTGTCCCACGTTGTCCCACGTTGTCCCACGTTGTCCCACGTTGTCCCACGTTGTCCCACGTTGTCCCACGGTGTCCAACGGTGTCCAACGATGTCCCACGTTGTCCCACGTTGTCCCACGTTGTCCCACGTTGTCCCACGATGTCCCACGTTGTCCCACGTTGTCCCACGTTGTCCCACGTTGTCCCACGTTGTCCCACGTTGTCCCACGTTGTCCCACGTTGTCCCACGTTGTCCCACGTTGTCCGACGTTGTCCCACGTTGTCCCACGTTGTCCCACGTTGTCCCACGGTGTCCAACGATGTCCAACGATGTCCAACGGTGTCCCACGTTGTCCCACGTTGTTCCATGGTTTCCCACGTTGTCCCACGTTGTCCCACGTTGTCCCACGGTGTCCAACGATGTCCAACGGTGTCCAACGGTGTCCAACGGTGTCCAACGGTGTCCCACGTTGTCCCACGTTGTCCCACGTTGTCCCACGTTGTCCCACGTTGTCCCACGATGTCCCACGTTGTCCCACGTTGTCCCACGTTGTCCCACGATGTCCCACGTTGTCCCACGTTGTCCCACGTTGTCCCACGTTGTCCCACGATGTCCCACGTTGTCCCACGTTGTCCCACGTTGTCCCACGTTGTCCCACGGTGTAAAACGATGTCCAACGGTGTCCAACGGTGTCCCACGGTGTCCAACGGTGTCCCACGTTGTCCCACGTTGTCCCACGTTGTCCCACGTTGTCCCACGTTGTCCCACGATGTCCCACGTTGTCCCACGTTGTCCGACGTTGTCCCACGTTGTCCCACGTTGTCCCACGTTGTCCCACGGTGTCCAACGATGTCCAACGATGTCCAACGGTGTCCCACGTTGTCCCACGTTGTTCCATGGTTTCCCACGTTGTCCCACGTTGTCCCACGTTGTCCCACGGTGTCCAACGATGTCCAACGGTGTCCAACGGTGTCCAACGGTGTCCAACGGTGTCCCACGTTGTCCCACGTTGTCCCACGTTGTCCCACGTTGTCCCACGTTGTCCCACGTTGTCCCACGTTGACCCACGTTGTCCCACGTTGTCCCACGTTGTCCCACGTTGTCCCACGTTGTCCCACGTTGTCCCACGTTGTCCCACGATGTCCCACGTTGTCCCACGTTGTCCCACGGTGTCCAACGATGTCCAACGGTGTCCAACGGTGTCCCACGGTGTCCAACGGTGTCCCACGGTGTCCAACGGTGTCCCACGTTGTCCCACGTTGTCCCACGTTGTCCCACGTTGTCCCACGTTGTCCCACGATGTCCCACGTTGTCCCACGTTGTCCCACGTTGTCCCACGTTGTCCCACGGTGTCCAACGATGTCCAACGGTGTCCAACGGTGTCCAACGGTGTCCAACGATGTCCAACGATGTCCAACGGTGTCCAACGGTGTCCCACGGTGTCCAACGGTGTCCCACGTTGTCCAACGTTGTCCCACGTTGTCCCACGTTGTCCCACGTTGTCCCACGTTGTCCCACGTTGTCCCACGTTGTCCCACGTTGTCCCACGTTGTCCCACGTTGTCCCACGTTGTCCCACGTTGTCCCACGTTGTCCCACGGTGTCCAACGATGTCCAACGGTGTCCAACGGTGTCCAACGGTGTCCAACGGTGTCCCACGTTGTCCCACGTTGTCCCACGTTGTCCCACGTTGTCCCACGTTGTCCCACGTTGTCCCACGTTGTCCAACGATGTCCAACGGTGTCCCACGTTGTCCCACGTTGTTCCATGGTTTCCCACGTTGTCCCACGTTGTCCCACGTTGTCCCACGGTGTCCAACGATGTCCAACGATGTCCAACGGTGTCCCACGATGTCCAACGATGTCCAACGATGTCCAACGGTGTCCAACGATGTCCAACGGTGTCCAACGATGTCCAACGATGTCCAACGGTGTCCAACGGTGTCCCACGTTGTCCAACGGTGTCCCACGTTGTCCCACGTTGTCCCACGTTGTCCCACGTTGTCCCACGATGTCCCACGTTGTCCCACGTTGTCCCACGTTGTCCCACGTTGTCCCACGTTGTCCCACGGTGTCCACGTTGTCCCACGTTGTCCCACGTTGTCCCACGTTGTCCCACGTTGTCCCACGTGGTCCCACGTTGTCCCACGTTGTCCCACGGTGTCCAACGATGTCCAACGGTGTCCCACGTTGTCCAACGGTGTCCCACGTTGTCCCACGTTGTCCCACGTTGTCCCACGTTGTCCCACGTTGTCCCACGTTGTCCCACGTTGTCCCACGTTGTCCCACGTTGTCCCACGTTGTCCCACGTTGTCCCACGTTGTCCCACGGTGTCCCACGGTGTCCAACGATGTCCAACGGTGTCCCACGTTGTCCCACGTTGTCCCACGATGTCCCACGTTGTCCCACGTTGTCCCACGTTGTCCCACGTTGTCCCACGTTGTCCCACGTTGTCCCACGTGGTCCCACGTTGTCCCACGTTGTCCCACGGTGTCCAACGATGTCCAACGGTGTCCCACGTTGTCCAACGGTGTCCCACGTTGTCCCACGTTGTCCCACGTTGTCCCACGTTGTCCCACGTTGTCCCACGTTGTCCCACGTTGTCCCACGTTGTCCCACGTTGTCCCACGTTGTCCCACGGTGTCCAACGATGTCCAACGGTGTCCAACGGTGTCCCACGTTGTCCCACGTTGTTCCATGGTTTCCCACGTTGTCCCACGTTGTCCCACGTTGTCCCACGGTGTCCAACGATGTCCAACGGTGTCCAACGGTGTCCAAAGGTGTCCAACGTTGTCCCACGTTGTCCCACGTTGTCCCACGTTGTCCCACGTTGTCCCACGTTGTCCCACGTTGTCCCACGTTGTCCGACGTTGTCCCACGTTGTCCCACGTTGTCCCACGTTGTCCCACGGTGTCCAACGATGTCCAACGATGTCCAACGGTGTCCCACGTTGTCCCACGTTGTTCCATGGTTTCCCACGTTGTCCCACGTTGTCCCACGTTGTCCCACGGTGTCCAACGATGTCCAACGGTGTCCAACGGTGTCCAACGGTGTCCAACGGTGTCCCACGTTGTCCCACGTTGTCCCACGTTGTCCCACGTTGTCCCACGTTGTCCCACGATGTCCCACGTTGTCCCACGTTGTCCCACGTTGTCCCACGATGTCCCACGTTGTCCCACGTTGTCCCACGGTGTCCAACGGTGTCCAACGATGTCCCACGTTGTCCCACGTTGTCCCACGTTGTCCCACGTTGTCCCACGATGTCCCACGTTGTCCCACGTTGTCCCACGTTGTCCCACGTTGTCCCACGTTGTCCCACGATGTCCCACGTTGTCCCACGTTGTCCCACGTTGTCCCACGTTGTCCCACGTTGTCCCACGTTGTCCCACGTTGTCCCACGTTGTCCCACGTTGTCCCACGTTGTCCCACGTTGTCCCACGTTGTCCCACGGTGTCCAACGATGTCCAACGGTGTCCAGCGATGTCCAACGGTGTCCCACGTTGTCCCACGTTTTCCCACGTTGTCCCACGTTGTCCCACGGTGTCCAACGATGTCCAACGATGTCCAACGGTGTCCCACGTTGTCCCACGATGTCCCACGTTGTCCCACGTTGTCCCACGTTGTCCCACGTTGTCCCACGTTGTCCAACGGTGTCCAACGGTGTCCAACGGTGTCCAACGGTGTCCCACGTTGTCCCACGTTGTCCCACGTTGTCCCACGTTGTCCCACGATGTCCCACGTTGTCCCACGTTGTCCCACGTTGTCCCACGTTGTCCCACGTTGTCCCACGTTGTCCCACGTTGTCCCACGTTGTCCCACGTTGTCCCACGTTGTCCCACGTTGTCCCACGGTGTCCAACGATGTCCAACGGTGTCCAGCGATGTCCAACGGTGTCCCACGTTGTCCCACGTTTTCCCACGTTGTCCCACGTTGTCCCACGGTGTCCAACGATGTCCAACGATGTCCAACGGTGTCCCACGTTGTCCCACGTTGTTCCATGGTTTCCCACGTTGTCCCACGTTGTCCCACGTTGTCCCACGTTGTCCCACGTTGTCCCACGGTGTCCAACGATGTCCAACGGTGTCCAGCGATGTCCAACGGTGTCCCACGTTGTCCCACGTTTTCCCACGTTGTCCCACGTTGTCCCACGGTGTCCAACGATGTCCAACGATGTCCAACGGTGTCCCACGTTGTCCCACGTTGTTCCATGGTTTCCCACGTTGTCCCACGTTGTCCCACGTTGTCCCACGGTGTCCAACGATGTCCAACGGTGTCCAACGGTGTCCCACGGTGTCCAACGGTGTCCCACGTTGTCCCACGTTGTCCCACGTTGTCCCACGTTGTCCCACGTTCTCCCACGATGTCCCACGTTGTCCCACGTTGTCCCACGTTGTCCCACGTTGTCCCACGTTGTCCCACGTTGTCCCACGTTGTCCCACGTTGTCCAACGATGTCCAACGGTGTCCCACGTTGTCCAACGGTGTCCCACGTTGTCCCACGTTGTCCCACGTTGTCCCACGTTGTCCCACGATGTCCCACGTTGTCCCACGTTGTCCCACGTTGTCCCACGTTGTCCCACGTTGTCCCACGTTGTCCCACGTTGTCCCACGTTGTCCCACGTTGTCCCACGTTGTCCCACGTTGTCCCACGTTGTCCCACGTTGTCCCACGGTGTCCCACGGTGTCCAACGATGTCCAACGGTGTCCCACGTTGTCCCACGTTGTCCCACGATGTCCCACGTTGTCCCACGTTGTCCCACGTTGTCCCACGTTGTCCCACGTTGTCCCACGTTGTCCCACGTGGTCCCACGTTGTCCCACGTTGTCCCACGGTGTCCAACGATGTCCAACGGTGTCCCACGTTGTCCAACGGTGTCCCACGTTGTCCCACGTTGTCCCACGTTGTCCCACGTTGTCCCACGATGTCCCACGTTGTCCCACGTTGTCCCACGTTGTCCCACGTTGTCCCACGTTGTCCCACGTTGTCCCACGTTGTCCCACGTTGTCCCACGTTGTCCCACGTTGTCCCACGTTGTCCCACGGTGTCCAACGATGTCCAACGGTGTCCAACGGTGTCCCACGGTGTCCAACGGTGTCCCACGTTGTCCCACGTTGTCCCACGTTGTCCCACGTTGTCCCACGTTGTCCCACGTTGTCCCACGTTGTCCCACGTTGTCCCACGTTGTCCCACGTTGTCCCACGTTGTCCCACGTTGTCCCACGTTGTCCCACGTTGTCCCACGGTGTCCCACGGTGTCCAACGATGTCCAACGGTGTCCCACGTTGTCCCACGTTGTCCCACGATGTCCCACGTTGTCCCACGTTGTCCCACGTTGTCCCACGTTGTCCCACGTTGTCCCACGTTGTCCCACGTGGTCCCACGTTGTCCCACGTTGTCCCACGGTGTCCAAAGATGTCCAACGGTGTCCCACGTTGTCCAACGGTGTCCCACGTTGTCCAACGGTGTCCCACGTTGTCCCACGTTGTCCCACGTTGTCCCACGTTGTCCCACGATGTCCCACGTTGTCCCACGTTGTCCCACGTTGTCCCACGTTGTCCCACGTTGTCCCACGTTGTCCCACGTTGTCCCACGTTGTCCCACGTTGTCCCACGTTGTCCCACGTTGTCCCACGGTGTCCAACGATGTCCAACGGTGTCCAACGGTGTCCCACGGTGTCCAACGGTGTCCCACGTTGTCCCACGTTGTCCCACGTTGTCCCACGTTGTCCCACGTTGCCCCACGTTGTCCCACGTTGTCCAACGATGTCCAACGGTGTCCCACGTTGTCCCACGTTGTTCCATGGTTTCCCACGTTGTCCCACGTTGTCCCACGTTGTCCCACGGTGTCCAACGATGTCCAACGGTGTCCAACGGTGTCCAACGGTGTCCAACGGTGTCCCACGTTGTCCCACGTTGTCCCACGTTGTCCCACGGTGTCCAACGATGTCCAACGGTGTCCCACGTTGTCCCACGTTGTCCCACGATGTCCCACGTTGTCCCACGTTGTCCCACGTTGTCCCACGTTGTCCAACGTTGTCCCACGTTGTCCCACGTTGTCCCACGTTGTCCCACGTTGTCCCACGTTGTCCCACGGTGTCCAACGATGTCCAACGGTGTCCAACGGTGTCCCACGTTGTCCCACGTTGTCCCACGTTGTCCCACGTTGTCCCACGTTGTCCCACGTTGTCCAACGATGTCCAACGGTGTCCCACGTTGTCCCACGTTGTCCCACGTTGTCCCACGTTGTCCCACGTTGTCCCACGTTGTCCCACGTTGTCCCACGTGGTCCCACGTTGTCCCACGTTGTCCCACGGTGTCCAACGATGTCCAACGGTGTCCCACGTTGTCCAACGGTGTCCCACGTTGTCCCACGTTGTCCAACGTTGTCCCACGTTGTCCCACGATGTCCCACGTTGTCCCACGTTGTCCCACGTTGTCCCACGTTGTCCCACGTTGTCCCACGTTGTCCCACGTTGTCCCACGTTGTCCCACGTTGTCCCACGTTGTCCCACGTTGTCCCACGGTGTCCAACGGTGTCCAACGGTGTCCCACGGTGTCCAACGGTGTCCCACGTTGTCCCACGTTGTCCCACGTTGTCCCACGTTGTCCCACGTTGTCCCACGTTGTCCCACGTTGTCCCACGTTGTCCCACGTTGTCCCACGTTGTCCCACGTTGTCCCACGTTGTCCCACGTTGTCCCACGGTGTCCCACGGTGTCCAACGATGTCCCACGGTGTCCCACGTTGTCCCACGTTGTCCCACGATGTCCCACGTTGTCCCACGTTGTCCCACGTTGTCCCACGTTGTCCCACGTTGTCCCACGTTGTCCCACGTGGTCCCACGTTGTCCCACGTTGTCCCACGGTGTCCAACGATGTCCAACGGTGTCCCACGTTGTCCAACGGTGTCCCACGTTGTCCCACGTTGTCCCACGTTGTCCCACGTTGTCCCACGATGTCCCACGTTGTCCCACGTTGTCCCACGTTGTCCCACGTTGTCCCACGTTGTCCCACGTTGTCCCACGTTGTCCCACGTTGTCCCACGTTGTCCCACGTTGTCCCACGTTGTCCCACGGTGTCCAACGATGTCCAACGGTGTCCAACGGTGTCCCACGGTGTCCAACGGTGTCCCACGTTGTCCCACGTTGTCCCACGTTGTCCCACGTTGTCCCACGTTGTCCCACGTTGTCCAACGATGTCCAACGGTGTCCCACGTTGTCCCACGTTGTTCCATGGTTTCCCACGTTGTCCCACGTTGTCCCACGTTGTCCCACGGTGTCCAACGATGTCCAACGGTGTCCAACGGTGTCCAACGGTGTCCAACGGTGTCCCACGTTGTCCCACGTTGTCCCACGTTGTCCCACGGTGTCCAACGATGTCCAACGGTGTCCCACGTTGTCCCACGTTGTCCCACGATGTCCCACGTTGTCCCACGTTGTCCCACGTTGTCCCACGTTGTCCAACGTTGTCCCACGTTGTCCCACGTTGTCCCACGTTGTCCCACGTTGTCCCACGTTGTCCCACGGTGTCCAACGATGTCCAACGGTGTCCAACGGTGTCCCACGTTGTCCCACGTTGTCCCACGTTGTCCCACGTTGTCCCACGTTGTCCCACGTTGTCCAACGATGTCCAACGGTGTCCCACGTTGTCCCACGTTGTCCCACGTTGTCCCACGTTGTCCCACGTTGTCCCACGTTGTCCCACGTTGTCCCACGTTGTCCCACGTTGTCCCACGTTGTCCCACGTTGTCCCACGTTGTCCCACGGTGTCCAACGGTGTCCAACGATGTCCCACGTTGTCCCACGTTGTCCCACGTTGTCCCACGTTGTCCCACGATGTCCCACGTTGTCCCACGTTGTCCCACGTTGTCCCACGTTGTCCCACGTTGTCCCACGTTGTCCCACGTTGTCCCACGTTGTCCCACGTTGTCCCACGTTGTCCCACGTTGTCCCACGTTGTCCGACGTTGTCCCACGTTGTCCCACGTTGTCCCACGTTGTCCCACGGTGTCCAACGATGTCCAACGATGTCCAACGGTGTCCCACGTTGTCCCACGTTGTTCCATGGTTTCCCACGTTGTCCCACGTTGTCCCACGTTGTCCCACGGTGTCCAACGATGTCCAACGGTGTCCAACGGTGTCCAACGGTGTCCAACGGTGTCCCACGTTGTCCCACGTTGTCCCACGTTGTCCCACGTTGTCCCACGTTGTCCCACGATGTCCCACGTTGTCCCACGTTGTCCCACGTTGTCCCACGTTGTCCCACGTTGTCCCACGTTGTCCCACGTTGTCCCACGTTGTCCCACGATGTCCCACGTTGTCCCACGTTGTCCCACGTTGTCCCACGCTGTCCCACGGTGTCCAACGATGTCCAACGGTGTCCAACGGTGTCCCACGGTGTCCAACGGTGTCCCACGTTGTCCCACGTTGTCCCACGTTGTCCCACGTTGTCCCACGTTGTCCCACGATGTCCCACGTTGTCCCACGTTGTCCGACGTTGTCCCACGTTGTCCCACGTTGTCCCACGTTGTCCCACGGTGTCCAACGATGTCCAACGATGTCCAACGGTGTCCCACGTTGTCCCACGTTGTTCCATGGTTTCCCACGTTGTCCCACGTTGTCCCACGTTGTCCCACGGTGTCCAACGATGTCCAACGGTGTCCAACGGTGTCCAACGGTGTCCAACGGTGTCCCACGTTGTCCCACGTTGTCCCACGTTGTCCCACGTTGTCCCACGTTGTCCCACGTTGTCCCACGTTGTCCCACGTTGTCCCACGTTGTCCCACGTTGTCCCACGTTGTCCCACGTTGTCCCACGTTGTCCCACGATGTCCCACGTTGTCCCACGTTGTCCCACGTTGTCCCACGGTGTCCAACGATGTCCAACGGTGTCCAACGGTGTCCCACGGTGTCCAACGGTGTCCCACGGTGTCCAACGGTGTCCCACGTTGTCCCACGTTGTCCCACGTTGTCCCACGTTGTCCCACGTTGTCCCACGATGTCCCACGTTGTCCCACGTTGTCCCACGTTGTCCCACGTTGTCCCACGGTGTCCAACGATGTCCAACGGTGTCCAACGGTGTCCAACGGTGTCCAACGATGTCCAACGATGTCCAACGATGTCCAACGATGTCCAACGGTGTCCAACGGTGTCCCACGGTGTCCAACGGTGTCCCACGTTGTCCAACGTTGTCCCACGTTGTCCCACGTTGTCCCACGTTGTCCCACGTTGTCCCACGTTGTCCCACGTTGTCCCACGTTGTCCCACGTTGTCCCACGTTGTCCCACGTTGTCCCACGTTGTCCCACGTTGTCCCACGGTGTCCAACGATGTCCAACGGTGTCCAACGGTGTCCCACGGTGTCCAACGGTGTCCCACGTTGTCCCACGTTGTCCCACGTTGTCCCACGTTGTCCCACGTTGTCCCACGTTGTCCCACGTTGTCCAACGATGTCCAACGGTGTCCCACGTTGTCCCACGTTGTTCCATGGTTTCCCACGTTGTCCCACGTTGTCCCACGTTGTCCCACGGTGTCCAACGATGTCCAACGATGTCCAACGGTGTCCCACGATGTCCAACGATGTCCAACGATGTCCAACGGTGTCCAACGATGTCCAACGGTGTCCAACGATGTCCAACGATGTCCAACGGTGTCCCACGATGTCCAACGATGTCCAACGATGTCCAACGGTGTCCAACGGTGTCCAACGGTGTCCCACGGTGTCCAACGGTGTCCCACGTTGTCCCACGTTGTCCCACGTTGTCCCACGTTGTCCCACGATGTCCCACGTTGTCCAACGGTGTCCAACGGTGTCCAACGATGTCCAACGATGTCCAACGGTGTCCCACGATGTCCAACGATGTCCAACGATGTCCAGCGGTGTCCCACGTTGTCCCACGTTGTCCCACGTTGTCCCACGTTGTCCCACGGTGTCCAACGATGTCCAACGGTGTCCCACGTTGTCCAACGGTGTCCCACGTTGTCCCACGTTGTCCCACGTTGTCCCACGTTGTCCCACGTTGTCCCACGTTGTCCCACGTTGTCCCACGTTGTCCCACGTTGTCCCACGTTGTCCCACGGTGTCCAACGATGTCCAACGGTGTCCAACGGTGTCCCACGGTGTCCAACGGTGTCCCACGTTGTCCCACGTTGTCCCACGTTGTCCCACGTTGTCCCACGTTGTCCCACGTTGTCCAACGATGTCGAACGGTGTCCCACGTTGTCCCACGTTGTTCCATGGTTTCCCACGTTGTCCCACGTTGTCCCACGTTGTCCCACGTTGTCCCACGTTGTCCCACGTTGTCCCACGGTGTCCAACGATGTCCAACGGTGTCCCACGTTGTCCCACGTTGTCCCACGTTGTCCCACGATGTCCCACGTTGTCCCACGTTGTCCCACGTTGTCCCACGTTGTCCCACGTTGTCCCACGTTGTCCCACGTTGTCCCACGTGGTCCCACGTTGTCCCACGTTGTCCCACGGTGTCCAACGATGTCCAACGGTGTCCCACGTTGTCCAACGGTGTCCCACGTTGTCCCACGTTGTCCCACGTTGTCCCACGTTGTCCCACGATGTCCCACGTTGTCCCACGTTGTCCCACGTTGTCCCACGTTGTCCCACGTTGTCCCACGTTGTCCCACGTTGTCCCACGTTGTCCCACGTTGTCCCACGGTGTCCAACGATGTCCAACGGTGTCCAACGGTGTCCCACGGTGTCCAACGGTGTCCCACGTTGTCCCACGTTGTCCCACGTTGTCCCACGTTGTCCCACGTTGTCCCACGTTGTCCAACGATGTCCAACGGTGTCCCACGTTGTCCCACGTTGTTCCATGGTTTCCCACGTTGTCCCACGTTGTCCCACGTTGTCCCACGGTGTCCAACGATGTCCAACGGTGTCCAACGGTGTCCAACGGTGTCCAACGGTGTCCCACGTTGTCCCACGTTGTCCCACGTTGTCCCACGGTGTCCAACGATGTCCAACGGTGTCCCATGTTGTCCCACGTTGTCCCACGTTGTCCCACGTTGTCCCACGTTGTCCCACGATGTCCCACGTTGTCCCACGTTGTCCCACGTTGTCCCACGTTGTCCCACGTTGTCCCACGTTGTCCCACGTTGTCCCACGTTGTCCCACGTTGTCCCACGTTGTCCCACGTTGTCTCACGTTGTCCCACGTTGTCCCACGTTGTCCCACGGTGTCCAACGGTGTCCAACGATGTCCTACGTTGTCCCACGTTGTCCCACGTTGTCCCACGTTGTCCCACGATGTCCCACGTTGTCCAACGGTGTCCCACGTTGTCCCACGGTGTCCAACGATGTCCAACGGTGTCCCACGTTGTCCCACGTTGTCCCACGTTGTCCCACGTTGTCCCACGTTGTTCCACGATGTCCCACGTTGTCCCACGTTGTCCCACGTTGTCCCACGTTGTCCCACGTTGTCCCACGTTGTCCCACGTTGTCCCACGTTGTCCCACGTTGTCCCACGTTGTCCCACGTTGTCCCACGTTGTCCCACGTTGTCCCACGTTGTCCCACGTTGTCCCACGTTGTCCCACGTTGTCCCACGTTGTCCCACGTGGTCCCACGTTGTCCCACGTTGTCCCACGGTGTCCAACGGTGTCCCACGTTGTCCCACGTTGTCCCGCGTTGTCCCACGTTGTCCCACGTTGTCCCACGGTGTCCAACGATGTCCAACGGTGTCCAACGGTGTCCCACGGTGTCCAACGGTGTCCCACGTTGTCCCACGTTGTCCCACGTTGTCCCACGTTGTCCCACGTTGTCCCACGTTGTCCCACGTTGTCCAACGATGTCCAACGGTGTCCCACGTTGTCCCACGTTTTTCCATGGTTTCCCACGTTGTCCCACGTTGTCCCACGTTGTCCCACGGTGTCCAACGATGTCCAACGGTGTCCAACGGTGTCCAACGGTGTCCAACGGTGTCCCACGTTGTCCCACGTTGTCCCACGTTGTCCCACGGTGTCCAACGATGTCCAACGGTGTCCCACGTTGTCCCACGTTGTCCCACGTTGTCCCACGTTGTCCCACGTTGTCCCACGATGTCCCACGTTGTCCCACGTTGTCCCACGTTGTCCCACGTTGTCCCACGTTGTCCCACGTTGTCCCACGTTGTCCCACGTTGTCCCACGTTGTCCCACGTTGTCCCACGTTTTCCCACGTTGTCCCACGTTGTCCCGCGGTGTCCAACGATGTCCAACGGTGTCCAACGGTTTCCCACGGTGTCCAACGTTGTCCCACGTTGTCCCACGTTGTCCCACGTTGTCCCACGTTGTCCCACGTTGTCCCACGTTGTCAAACGATGTCCCACGTTGTCCCACGTTGTCCCACGTTGTCCCACGTTGTCCCACGTTGTCCCACGTTGTCCCACGTTGTCCCACGTTGTCCCACGTTGTCCCACGTTTTCCCACGTTGTCCCACGTTGTCCCACGGTGTCCAACGATGTCCAACGGTGTCCCACGTTGTCCAACGGTGTCCCACGTTGTCCCACGTTGTCCCACGTTGTCCCACGTTGTCAAACGATGTCCCACGTTGTCCCACGTTGTCCCACGTTGTCCCACGTTGTCCCACGTTGTCCCACGTTGTCCCACGTTGTCCCACGTTGTCCCACGTTGTCCCACGGTGTCCAACGATGTCCAACGGTGTCCAACGGTGTCCCACGGTGTCCAACGTTGTCCCACGTTGTCCCACGATGTCCCACGTTGTCCCACGTTGTCCCACGTTGTCCCACGTTGTCCCACGTTGTCCCACGTTGTCCCACGTTGTCCCACGTTGTCCCACGTTGTCCCACGTTGTCCCACGTTGTCCCACGTTGTCCCACGTTGTCCCACGTTGTCCCACGTTGTCCCACGTTGTCCCACGTTGTCCCACGTTGTCCCACGGTGTCCAACGGTGTCCAACGATGTCCCACGTTGTCCCACGTTGTCCCACGTTGTCCCACGTGGTCCCACGTTGTCCCACGTTGTCCCACGGTGTCCAACGATGTCCAACGGTGTCCCACGTTGTCCAACGGTGTCCCACGTTGTCCCACGTTGTCCCACGTTGTCCCACGTTGTCCCACGTTGTCCCACGTTGTCCCACGTTGTCCCACGTTGTCCCACGTTGTCCCACGTTGTCCCACGTTGTCCCACGTTGTCCCACGGTGTCCCACGGTGTCCAACGATGTCCAACGGTGTCCCACGTTGTCCCACGTTGTCCCACGATGTCCCACGTTGTCCCACGTTGTCCCACGTTGTCCCACGTTGTCCCACGTTGTCCCACGTTGTCCCACGTGGTCCCACGTTGTCCCACGTTGTCCCACGGTGTCCAACGATGTCCAACGGTGTCCCACGTTGTCCAACGGTGTCCCACGTTGTCCCACGTTGTCCCACGTTGTCCCACGTTGTCCCACGATGTCCCACGTTGTCCCACGTTGTCCCACGTTGTCCCACGTTGTCCCACGTTGTCCCACGCTGTCCCACGTTGTCCCACGTTGTCCCACGTTGTCCCACGTTGTCCCACGTTGTCCCACGGTGTCCAACGATGTCCAACGGTGTCCAACGGTGTCCCACGTTGTCCCACGTTGTTCCATGGCTTCCCACGTTGTCCCACGTTGTCCCACGTTGTCCCACGGTGTCCAACGATGTCCAACGGTGTCCAACGGTGTCCAACGGTGTCCAACGTTGTCCCACGTTGTCCCACGTTGTCCCACGTTGTCCCACGTTGTCCCACGTTGTCCCACGTTGTCCCACGTTGTCCGACGTTGTCCCACGTTGTCCCACGTTGTCCCACGTTGTCCCACGGTGTCCAACGATGTCCAACGATGTCCAACGGTGTCCCACGTTGTCCCACGTTGTTCCATGGTTTCCCACGTTGTCCCACGTTGTCCCACGTTGTCCCACGGTGTCCAACGATGTCCAACGGTGTCCAACGGTGTCCAACGGTGTCCAACGGTGTCCCACGTTGTCCCACGTTGTCCCACGTTGTCCCACGTTGTCCCACGTTGTCCCACGATGTCCCACGTTGTCCCACGTTGTCCCACGTTGTCCCACGATGTCCCACGTTGTCCCACGTTGTCCCACGGTGTCCAACGGTGTCCAACGATGTCCCACGTTGTCCCACGTTGTCCCACGTTGTCCCACGTTGTCCCACGATGTCCCACGTTGTCCCACGTTGTCCCACGTTGTCCCACGTTGTCCCACGTTGTCCCACGATGTCCCACGTTGTCCCACGTTGTCCCACGTTGTCCCACGTTGTCCCACGTTGTCCCACGTTGTCCCACGTTGTCCCACGTTGTCCCACGTTGTCCCACGTTGTCCCACGTTGTCCCACGGTGTCCAACGATGTCCAACGGTGTCCAGCGATGTCCAACGGTGTCCCACGTTGTCCCACGTTTTCCCACGTTGTCCCACGTTGTCCCACGGTGTCCAACGATGTCCAACGATGTCCAACGGTGTCCCACGTTGTCCCACGATGTCCCACGTTGTCCCACGTTGTCCCACGTTGTCCCACGTTGTCCCACGTTGTCCAACGGTGTCCAACGGTGTCCAACGGTGTCCAACGGTGTCCCACGTTGTCCCACGTTGTCCCACGTTGTCCCACGTTGTCCCACGATGTCCCACGTTGTCCCACGTTGTCCCACGTTGTCCCACGATGTCCCACGTTGTCCCACGTTGTCCCACGGTGTCCAACGGTGTCCAACGATGTCCCACGTTGTCCCACGTTGTCCCACGTTGTCCCACGTTGTCCCACGATGTCCCACGTTGTCCCACGTTGTCCCACGTTGTCCCACGTTGTCCCACGTTGTCCCACGATGTCCCACGTTGTCCCACGTTGTCCCACGTTGTCCCACGTTGTCCCACGTTGTCCCACGTTGTCCCACGTTGTCCCACGTTGTCCCACGTTGTCCCACGTTGTCCCACGTTGTCCCACGTTGTCCCACGTTGTCCCACGTTGTCCCACGGTGTCCAACGATGTCCAACGGTGTCCAGCGATGTCCAACGGTGTCCCACGTTGTCCCACGTTTTCCCACGTTGTCCCACGTTGTCCCACGGTGTCCAACGATGTCCAACGATGTCCAACGGTGTCCCACGTTGTCCCACGTTGTTCCATGGTTTCCCACGTTGTCCCACGTTGTCCCACGTTGTCCCACGTTGTCCCACGTTGTCCCACGGTGTCCAACGATGTCCAACGGTGTCCAGCGATGTCCAACGGTGTCCCACGTTGTCCCACGTTTTCCCACGTTGTCCCACGTTGTCCCACGGTGTCCAACGATGTCCAACGATGTCCAACGGTGTCCCACGTTGTCCCACGTTGTTCCATGGTTTCCCACGTTGTCCCACGTTGTCCCACGTTGTCCCACGATGTCCCACGTTGTCCCACGTTGTCCCACGGTGTCCAACGGTGTCCAACGATGTCCCACGTTGTCCCACGTTGTCCCACGTTGTCCCACGTTGTCCCACGATGTCCCACGTTGTCCCACGTTGTCCCACGTTGTCCCACGTTGTCCCACGTTGTCCCACGATGTCCCACGTTGTCCCACGTTGTCCCACGTTGTCCCACGTTGTCCCACGTTGTCCCACGTTGTCCCACGTTGTCCCACGTTGTCCCACGTTGTCCCACGTTGTCCCACGTTGTCCCACGGTGTCCAACGATGTCCAACGGTGTCCAGCGATGTCCAACGGTGTCCCACGTTGTCCCACGTTTTCCCACGTTGTCCCACGTTGTCCCACGGTGTCCAACGATGTCCAACGATGTCCAACGGTGTCCCACGTTGTCCCACGATGTCCCACGTTGTCCCACGTTGTCCCACGTTGTCCCACGTTGTCCCACGTTGTCCAACGGTGTCCAACGGTGTCCAACGGTGTCCAACGGTGTCCCACGTTGTCCCACGTTGTCCCACGTTGTCCCACGTTGTCCCACGATGTCCCACGTTGTCCCACGTTGTCCCACGTTGTCCCACGATGTCCCACGTTGTCCCACGTTGTCCCACGGTGTCCAACGGTGTCCAACGATGTCCCACGTTGTCCCACGTTGTCCCACGTTGTCCCACGTTGTCCCACGATGTCCCACGGTGTCCCACGTTGTCCCACGTTGTCCCACGTTGTCCCACGTTGTCCCACGATGTCCCACGTTGTCCCACGTTGTCCCACGTTGTCCCACGTTGTCCCACGTTGTCCCACGTTGTCCCACGTTGTCCCACGTTGTCCCACGTTGTCCCACGTTGTCCCACGTTGTCCCACGTTGTCCCACGTTGTCCCACGTTGTCCCACGGTGTCCAACGATGTCCAACGGTGTCCAGCGATGTCCAACGGTGTCCCACGTTGTCCCACGTTTTCCCACGTTGTCCCACGTTGTCCCACGGTGTCCAACGATGTCCAACGATGTCCAACGGTGTCCCACGTTGTCCCACGTTGTTCCATGGTTTCCCACGTTGTCCCACGTTGTCCCACGTTGTCCCACGTTGTCCCACGTTGTCCCACGGTGTCCAACGATGTCCAACGGTGTCCAGCGATGTCCAACGGTGTCCCACGTTGTCCCACGTTTTCCCACGTTGTCCCACGTTGTCCCACGGTGTCCAACGATGTCCAACGATGTCCAACGGTGTCCCACGTTGTCCCACGTTGTTCCATGGTTTCCCACGTTGTCCCACGTTGTCCCACGTTGTCCCACGGTGTCCAACGATGTCCAACGGTGTCCAACGGTGTCCAACGGTGTCCAACGGTGTCCCACGTTGTCCCACGTTGTCCCACGTTGTCCCACGTTGTCCCACGTTCTCCCACGATGTCCCACGTTGTCCCACGTTGTCCCACGTTGTCCCACGTTGTCCCACGTGGTCCCACGTTGTCCCACGTTGTCCCACGGTGTCCAACGATGTCCAACGGTGTCCCACGTTGTCCAACGGTGTCCCACGTTGTCCCACGTTGTCCCACGTTGTCCCACGTTGTCCCACGATGTCCCACGTTGTCCCACGTTGTCCCACGTTGTCCCACGTTGTCCCACGTTGTCCCACGTTGTCCCACGTTGTCCCACGTTGTCCCACGTTGTCCCACGTTGTCCCACGTTGTCCCACGTTGTCCCACGTTGTCCCACGGTGTCCCACGGTGTCCAACGATGTCCAACGGTGTCCCACGTTGTCCCACGTTGTCCCACGATGTCCCACGTTGTCCCACGTTGTCCCACGTTGTCCCACGTTGTCCCACGTTGTCCCACGTTGTCCCACGTGGTCCCACGTTGTCCCACGTTGTCCCACGGTGTCCAACGATGTCCAACGGTGTCCAACGGTGTCCCACGTTGTCCCACGTTGTCCCACGTTGTCCCACGTTGTCCCACGATGTCCCACGTTGTCCCACGTTGTCCCACGTTGTCCCACGTTGTCCCACGTTGTCCCACGTTGTCCCACGTTGTCCCACGTTGTCCCACGTTGTCCCACGTTGTCCCACGGTGTCCAACGGTGTCCAACGATGTCCAACGGTGTCCAACGGTGTCCCACGGTGTCCAACGGTGTCCCACGTTGTCCCACGTTGTCCCACGTTGTCCCACGTTGTCCCACGTTGTCCCACGTTGTCCCACGTTGTCCCACGTTGTCCCACGTTGTCCCACGTTGTCCCACGTTGTCCCACGTTGTCCCACGTTGTCCCACGTTGTCCCACGGTGTCCCACGGTGTCCAACGATGTCCAACGGTGTCCCACGTTGTCCCACGTTGTCCCACGATGTCCCACGTTGTCCCACGTTGTCCCACGTTGTCCCACGTTGTCCCACGTTGTCCCACGTTGTCCCACGGTGTCCCACGTTGTCCCACGTTGTCCCACGTTGTCCCACGTTGTCCCACGTTGTCCAACGATGTCCAACGGTGTCCCACGTTGTCCCACGTTGTCCCACGTTGTCCCACGTTCTCCCACGATGTCCCACGTTGTCCCACGTTGTCCCACGTTGTCCCACGTTGTCCCACGTGGTCCCACGTTGTCCCACGTTGTCCCACGGTGTCCAACGATGTCCAACGGTGTCCCACGTTGTCCAACGGTGTCCCACGTTGTCCCACGTTGTCCCACGTTGTCCCACGTTGTCCCACGATGTCCCACGTTGTCCCACGTTGTCCCACGTTGTCCCACGTTGTCCCACGTTGTCCCACGTTGTCCCACGTTGTCCCACGTTGTCCCACGTTGTCCCACGTTGTCCCACGTTGTCCCACGTTGTCCCACGTTGTCCCACGGTGTCCCACGGTGTCCAACGATGTCCAACGGTGTCCCACGTTGTCCCACGTTGTCCCACGATGTCCCACGTTGTCCCACGTTGTCCCACGTTGTCCCACGTTGTCCCACGTTGTCCCACGTTGTCCCAC
Source organism: Bombus terrestris (assembly GCF_910591885.1). Classification (NCBI taxonomy): domain Eukaryota; kingdom Metazoa; phylum Arthropoda; class Insecta; order Hymenoptera; family Apidae; genus Bombus; species Bombus terrestris. The sequence goes on along the minus strand of NW_025963620.1, from coordinate 24,927 downwards.
GTTGTCCCACGGTGTCCAACGATGTCCAACGGTGTCCAACGGTGTCCCACGGTGTCCAACGGTGTCCCACGGTGTCCAACGGTGTCCCACGTTGTCCCACGTTGTCCCACGTTGTCCCACGTTGTCCCACGTTGTCCCACGATGTCCCACGTTGTCCCACGTTGTCCCACGTTGTCCCACGTTGTCCCACGGTGTCCAACGATGTCCAACGGTGTCCAACGGTGTCCAACGGTGTCCAACGATGTCCAACGATGTCCAACGATGTCCAACGATGTCCAACGGTGTCCAACGGTGTCCCACGTTGTCCCACGTTGTCCAACGATGTCCAACGGTGTCCCACGTTGTCCCACGTTGTTCCATGGTTTCCCACGTTGTCCCACGTTGTCCCACGTTGTCCCACGGTGTCCAACGATGTCCAACGATGTCCAACGGTGTCCCACGATGTCCAACGATGTCCAACGATGTCCAACGGTGTCCAACGATGTCCAACGGTGTCCAACGATGTCCAACGATGTCCAACGGTGTCCCACGATGTCCAACGATGTCCAACGATGTCCAACGGTGTCCAACGGTGTCCAACGGGGTCCCACGGTGTCCAACGGTGTCCCACGTTGTCCCACGTTGTCCCACGTTGTCCCACGTTGTCCCACGATGTCCCACGTTGTCCAACGGTGTCCAACGGTGTCCAACGATGTCCAACGATGTCCAACGGTGTCCCACGATGTCCAACGATGTCCAACGATGTCCAGCGGTGTCCCACGTTGTCCCACGTTGTCCCACGTTGTCCCACGTTGTCCCACGTTGTCCCACGTTGTCCCACGGTGTCCAACGATGTCCAACGGTGTCCCACGTTGTCCAACGGTGTCCCACGTTGTCCCACGTTGTCCCACGTTGTCCCACGTTGTCCCACGTTGTCCCACGTTGTCCCACGTTGTCCCACGTTGTCCCACGTTGTCCCACGTTGTCCCACGGTGTCCAACGATGTCCAACGGTGTCCAACGGTGTCCCACGGTGTCCAACGGTGTCCCACGTTGTCCCACGTTGTCCCACGTTGTCCCACGTTGTCCCACGTTGTCCAACGATGTCGAACGGTGTCCCACGTTGTCCCACGTTGTTCCATGGTTTCCCACGTTGTCCCACGTTGTCCCACGTTGTCCCACGTTGTCCCACGTTGTCCCACGTTGTCCCACGGTGTCCAACGATGTCCAACGGTGTCCCACGTTGTCCCACGTTGTCCCACGTTGTCCCACGATGTCCCACGTTGTCCCACGTTGTCCCACGTTGTCCCACGTTGTCCCACGTTGTCCCACGTTGTCCCACGTTGTCCCACGTGGTCCCACGTTGTCCCACGTTGTCCCACGGTGTCCAACGATGTCCAACGGTGTCCCACGTTGTCCAACGGTGTCCCACGTTGTCCCACGTTGTCCCACGTTGTCCCACGTTGTCCCACGATGTCCCACGTTGTCCCACGTTGTCCCACGTTGTCCCACGTTGTCCCACGTTGTCCCACGTTGTCCCACGTTGTCCCACGTTGTCCCACGTTGTCCCACGTTGTCCCACGTTGTCCCACGGTGTCCAACGATGTCCAACGGTGTCCAACGGTGTCCCACGGTGTCCAACGGTGTCCCACGTTGTCCCACGTTGTCCCACGTTGTCCCACGTTGTCCAACGATGTCCAACGGTGTCCCACGTTGTCCCACGTTGTTCCATGGTTTCCCACGTTGTCCCACGTTGTCCCACGTTGTCCCACGGTGTCCAACGATGTCCAACGGTGTCCAACGGTGTCCAACGGTGTCCAACGGTGTCCCACGTTGTCCCACGTTGTCCCACGTTGTCCCACGGTGTCCAACGATGTCCAACGGTGTCCCATGTTGTCCCACGTTGTCCCACGTTGTCCCACGTTGTCCCACGTTGTCCCACGATGTCCCACGTTGTCCCACGTTGTCCCACGTTGTCCCACGTTGTCCCACGTTGTCCCACGTTGTCCCACGTTGTCCCACGTTGTCCCACGTTGTCCCACGTTGTCCCACGTTGTCTCACGTTGTCCCACGTTGTCCCACGTTGTCCCACGGTGTCCAACGTTGTCCACGTTGTCCCACGTTGTCCCACGTTGTCCCACGGTGTCCAACGGTGTCCAACGATGTCCTACGTTGTCCCACGTTGTCCCACGTTGTCCCACGTTGTCCCACGATGTCCCACGTTGTCCATCGGTGTCCACGTTGTCCCACGGTGTCCACGTTCGGTGTCCCACGTTGTCCCACGATGTCCCACGTTGTCCCACGTTCGTCGGTCCAACGGTTGTCCACGTTGTCCCACGTTGTCCCACGTTGTCCCACGTTGTCCCACGTTGTCCCACGGTGTCCAACGTTGTCCAACGGTGTCCAACGGTGTCCAACGGTGTCCAATGGTGTCCAACGTTGTCCCACGTTGTCCCACGTGTCGTTGTCCCACGTTGTCCCACGTTGTCCCACGTTGTCCAACGATGTCCCACGTTGTCCCACGTTTGTCCCACGTTGTCCCACGTTGTCCCACGTTGTCCACGTTGTCCCACGTTGTCCCACGTTGTCCCAACGTTGTCCAACGGTTGTCCAACGTTGTCCCACGGTGTCCACGTTGTCCCACGTTGTCCCACGGTGTCCCACGTTGTCCAACGTTGTCCCACGTTGTCCTCGTTGTCCCACGTTGTCCCACGTTGTCCCACGTTGTCCCACGTTGTCCCACGTTGTCCACGTTGTCCCACGTTGTCCCACGTTGTCCCACGTTGTCCCACGTTGTCCCACGTTGTCCCACGTTGTCCCACGTTGTCCCACGTTGTCCCACGTTTTCCCACGTTGTCCCACGTTGTCCCACGGTGTCCAACGATGTCCAACGGTGTCCAACGGTTTCCCACGGTGTCCAACGTTGTCCCACGTTGTCCCACGTTGTCCCACGTTGTCCCACGTTGTCCCACGTTGTCCCACGTTGTCCCACGTTGTCCCACGTTGTCCCACGTTGTCCCACGTTGTCCCACGTTGTCCCACGTTGTCCCACGTTGTCCCACGTTGTCCCACGTTGTCCCACGGTGTCCAACGGTGTCCAACGATGTCCCACGTTGTCCCACGTTGTCCCACGTTGTCCCACGATGTCCCACGTTGTCCCACGTTGTCCCACGTTGTCCCACGTTGTCCCACGTTGTCGCACGTTGTCCCACGTTGTCCCACGTTGTCCCACGTTGTCCCACGTTGTCCCACGTTGTTCCATGGTTTCCCACGTTGTCCCACGTTGTCCCACGTTGTCCCACGTTGTCCAACGGTGTCCAACGGTGTCCCACGGTGTCCAACGGTGTCCCACGTTGTCCCACGTTGTCCCACGTTGTCCCACGTTGTCCAACGATGTCCAACGGTGTCCCACGTTGTCCCACGTTTTTCCATGGTTTCCCACGTTGTCCCACGTTGTCCCACGTTGTCCCACGGTGTCCAACGATGTCCAACGGTGTCCAACGGTGTCCAACGGTGTCCAACGGTGTCCCACGTTGTCCCACGTTGTCCCACGTTGTCCCACGGTGTCCAACGATGTCCAACGGTGTCCCACGTTGTCCCACGTTGTCCCACGTTGTCCCACGTTGTCCCACGTTGTCCCACGATGTCCCACGTTGTCCCACGTTGTCCCACGTTGTCCCACGTTGTCCCACGTTGTCCCACGTTGTCCTACGTTGTCCCACGTTGTCCCACGTTGTCCCACGTTGTCCCACGTTTTCCCACGTTGTCCCACGTTGTCCCACGGTGTCCAACGATGTCCAACGGTGTCCAACGGTTTCCCACGGTGTCCAACGTTGTCCCACGTTGTCCCACGTTGTCCCACGTTGTCCCACGTTGTCCCACGGTGTCCAACGATGTCCAACGGTGTCCCACGTTGTCCCACGTTGTCCCACGTTGTCCCACGTTGTCCCACGTTGTCCCACGATGTCCCACGTTGTCCCACGTTGTCCCACGTTGTCCCACGTTGTCCCACGTTGTCCCACGTTGTCCTACGTTGTCCCACGTTGTCCCACGTTGTCCCACGTTGTCCCACGTTGTCCCACGTTGTCCCACGTTGTCCCACGTTGTCCCACGTTGTCCCACGTTGTCCCACGTTGTCCCACGTTGTCCCACGTTGTCCCACGTTGTCCCACGTTGTCCCACGGTGTCCAACGGTGTCCAACGATGTCCCACGTTGTCCCACGTTGTCCCACGTTGTCCCACGATGTCCCACGTTGTCCCACGTTGTCCCACGTTGTCCCACGTTGTCCCACGTTGTCGCACGTTGTCCCACGTTGTCCCACGTTGTCCCACGTTGTCCCACGTTGTCCCACGTTGTTCCATGGTTTCCCACGTTGTCCCACGTTGTCCCACGTTGTCCCACGTTGTCCAACGGTGTCCAACGGTGTCCCACGGTGTCCAACGGTGTCCCACGTTGTCCCACGTTGTCCCACGTTGTCCCACGTTGTCCAACGATGTCCAACGGTGTCCCACGTTGTCCCACGTTTTTCCATGGTTTCCCACGTTGTCCCACGTTGTCCCACGTTGTCCCACGGTGTCCAACGATGTCCAACGGTGTCCAACGGTGTCCAACGGTGTCCAACGGTGTCCCACGTTGTCCCACGTTGTCCCACGTTGTCCCACGGTGTCCAACGATGTCCAACGGTGTCCCACGTTGTCCCACGTTGTCCCACGTTGTCCCACGTTGTCCCACGTTGTCCCACGATGTCCCACGTTGTCCCACGTTGTCCCACGTTGTCCCACGTTGTCCCACGTTGTCCCACGTTGTCCTACGTTGTCCCACGTTGTCCCACGTTGTCCCACGTTGTCCCACGTTTTCCCACGTTGTCCCACGTTGTCCCACGGTGTCCAACGATGTCCAACGGTGTCCAACGGTTTCCCACGGTGTCCAACGTTGTCCCACGTTGTCCCACGTTGTCCCACGTTGTCCCACGTTGTCCCACGTTGTCCCACGTTGTCCCACGTTGTCAAACGATGTCCCACGTTGTCCCACGTTGTCCCACGTTGTCCCACGTTGTCCCACGTTGTCCCACGTTGTCCCACGTTGTCCCACGTTGTCCCACGTTGTCCCACGTTTTCCCACGTTGTCCCACGTTGTCCCACGGTGTCCAACGATGTCCAACGGTGTCCCACGTTGTCCAACGGTGTCCCACGTTGTCCCACGTTGTCCCACGTTGTCCCACGTTGTCAAACGATGTCCCACGTTGTCCCACGTTGTCCCACGTTGTCCCACGTTGTCCCACGTTGTCCCACGTTGTCCCACGTTGTCCCACGTTGTCCCACGTTGTCCCACGTTGTCCCACGTTGTCCCACGTTGTCCCACGGTGTCCAACGATGTCCAACGGTGTCCAACGGTGTCCCACGGTGTCCAACGTTGTCCCACGTTGTCCCACGATGTCCCACGTTGTCCCACGTTGTCCCACGTTGTCCCACGTTGTCCCACGTTGTCCCACGTTGTCCCACGTTGTCCCACGTTGTCCCACGTTGTCCCACGTTGTCCCACGTTGTCCCACGTTGTCCCACGTTGTCCCACGTTGTCCCACGTTGTCCCACGTTGTCCCACGTTGTCCCACGTTGTCCCACGTTGTCCCACGTTGTCCCACGTTGTCCCACGTTGTCCCACGGTGTCCAACGGTGTCCAACGATGTCCCACGTTGTCCCACGTTGTCCCACGTTGTCCCACGTTGTCCCACGATGTCCCACGTTGTCCCACGTTGTCCCACGTTGTCCCACGTTGTCCCACGTTGTCCCACGTTGTCCCACGTTGTCCCACGTTGTCCCACGTTGTCCCACGTTGTCCCACGTTGTCCCATGGTTTCCCACGTTGTCCCACGTTGTCCCACGTTGTCCCACGTTGTCCCACGTTGTCCCACGGTGTCCAACGATGTCCAACGATGTCCAACGGTGTCCCACGTTGTCCCACGTTGTTCCATGGTTTCCCACGTTGTCCCACGTTGTCCCACGTTGTCCCACGGTGTCCAACGATGTCCAACGGTGTCCAACGGTGTCCAACGGTGTCCAACGGTGTCCCACGTTGTCCCACGTTGTCCCACGTTGTCCCACGATGTCCCACGTTGTCCCACGTTGTTCCATGGTTTCCCACGTTGTCCCACGTTGTCCCACGTTGTCCCACGGTGTCCAACGATGTCCAACGGTGTCCAACGGTGTCCAACGGTGTCCAACGGTGTCCCACGTTGTCCCACGTTGTCCCACGTTGTCCCACGTTGTCCCACGTTGTTCCATGGTTTCCCACGTTGTCCCACGTTGTCCCACGTTGTCCCACGTTGTCCAACGGTGTCCAACGGTGTCCCACGGTGTCCAACGGTGTCCCACGTTGTCCCACGTTGTCCCACGTTGTCCCACGTTGTCCAACGATGTCCAACGGTGTCCCACGTTGTCCCACGTTTTTCCATGGTTTCCCACGTTGTCCCACGTTGTCCCACGTTGTCCCACGGTGTCCAACGATGTCCAACGGTGTCCAACGGTGTCCAACGATGTCCAACGGTGTCCAACGGTGTCCAACGGTGTCCAACGGTGTCCCACGTTGTCCCACGTTGTCCCACGTTGTCCCACGGTGTCCAACGATGTCCAACGGTGTCCAACGGTGTCCAACGATGTCCAACGGTGTCCAACGGTGTCCAACGGTGTCCAACGGTGTCCCACGTTGTCCCACGTTGTCCCACGTTGTCCCACGGTGTCCAACGATGTCCAACGGTGTCCCACGTTGTCCCACGTTGTCCCACGTTGTCCCACGTTGTCCCACGTTGTCCCACGATGTCCCACGTTGTCCCACGTTGTCCCACGTTGTCCCACGTTGTCCCACGGTGTCCAACGATGTCCAACGGTGTCCAACGGTTTCCCACGGTGTCCAACGTTGTCCCACGTTGTCCCACGTTGTCCCACGTTGTCCCACGTTGTCCCACGTTGTCCCACGTTGTCCCACGTTGTCAAACGATGTCCCACGTTGTCCCACGTTGTCCCACGTTGTCCCACGTTGTCCCACGTTGTCCCACGTTGTCCCACGTTGTCCCACGTTGTCCCACGTTGTCCCACGTTTTCCCACGTTGTCCCACGTTGTCCCACGGTGTCCAACGATGTCCAACGGTGTCCCACGTTGTCCAACGGTGTCCCACGTTGTCCCACGTTGTCCCACGTTGTCCCACGTTGTCAAACGATGTCCCACGTTGTCCCACGTTGTCCCACGTTGTCCCACGTTGTCCCACGTTGTCCCACGTTGTCCCACGTTGTCCCACGTTGTCCCACGTTGTCCCACGTTGTCCCACGTTGTCCCACGGTGTCCAACGATGTCCAACGGTGTCCCACGTTGTCCCACGTTGTCCCACGTTGTCCCACGTTGTCCCACGTTGTCCCACGATGTCCCACGTTGTCCCACGTTGTCCCACGTTGTCCCACGTTGTCCCACGGTGTCCAACGATGTCCAACGGTGTCCAACGGTTTCCCACGGTGTCCAACGTTGTCCCACGTTGTCCCACGTTGTCCCACGTTGTCCCACGTTGTCCCACGTTGTCCCACGTTGTCCCACGTTGTCAAACGATGTCCCACGTTGTCCCACGTTGTCCCACGTTGTCCCACGTTGTCCCACGTTGTCCCACGTTGTCCCACGTTGTCCCACGTTGTCCCACGTTGTCCCACGTTTTCCCACGTTGTCCCACGTTGTCCCACGGTGTCCAACGATGTCCAACGGTGTCCCACGTTGTCCAACGGTGTCCCACGTTGTCCCACGTTGTCCCACGTTGTCCCACGTTGTCAAACGATGTCCCACGTTGTCCCACGTTGTCCCACGTTGTCCCACGTTGTCCAACGATGTCCAACGGTGTCCCACGTTGTCCCACGTTTTTCCATGGTTTCCCACGTTGTCCCACGTTGTCCCACGTTGTCCCACGGTGTCCAACGATGTCCAACGGTGTCCAACGATGTCCCACGTTGTCCCACGTTGTCCCACGTTGTCCCACGTTGTCCCACGATGTCCCACGTTGTCCCACGTTGTCCCACGTTGTCCCACGTTGTCCCACGTTGTCGCACGTTGTCCCACGTTGTCCCACGTTGTCCCACGTTGTCCCACGTTGTCCCACGTTGTTCCATGGTTTCCCACGTTGTCCCACGTTGTCCCACGTTGTCCCACGTTGTCCAACGGTGTCCAACGGTGTCCCACGGTGTCCAACGGTGTCCCACGTTGTCCCACGTTGTCCCACGTTGTCCCACGTTGTCCAACGATGTCCAACGGTGTCCCACGTTGTCCCACGTTTTTCCATGGTTTCCCACGTTGTCCCACGTTGTCCCACGTTGTCCCACGGTGTCCAACGATGTCCAACGGTGTCCAACGGTGTCCAACGGTGTCCAACGGTGTCCCACGTTGTCCCACGTTGTCCCACGTTGTCCCACGGTGTCCAACGATGTCCAACGGTGTCCCACGTTGTCCCACGTTGTCCCACGTTGTCCCACGTTGTCCCACGTTGTCCCACGATGTCCCACGTTGTCCCACGTTGTCCCACGTTGTCCCACGTTGTCCCACGGTGTCCAACGATGTCCAACGGTGTCCCACGGTTTCCCACGGTGTCCCACGTTGTCCCACGTTGTCCCACGTTGTCCCACGTTGTCCCACGTTGTCCCACGTTGTCCCACGTTGTCCCACGTTGTCAAACGATGTCCCACGTTGTCCCACGTTGTCCCACGTTGTCCCACGTTGTCCCACGTTGTCCCACGTTGTCCCACGTTGTCCCACGTTGTCCCACGTTGTCCCACGTTTTCCCACGTTGTCCCACGTTGTCCCACGGTGTCCAACGATGTCCAACGGTGTCCCACGTTGTCCAACGGTGTCCCACGTTGTCCCACGTTGTCCCACGTTGTCCCACGTTGTCAAACGATGTCCCACGTTGTCCCACGTTGTCCCACGTTGTCCCACGTTGTCCCACGTTGTCCCACGTTGTCCCACGTTGTCCCACGTTGTCCCACGTTGTCCCACGTTGTCCCACGTTGTCCCACGGTGTCCAACGATGTCCAACGGTGTCCAACGGTGTCCCACGGTGTCCAACGTTGTCCCACGTTGTCCCACGATGTCCCACGTTGTCCCACGTTGTCCCACGTTGTCCCACGTTGTCCCACGTTGTCCCACGTTGTCCCACGTTGTCCCACGTTGTCCCACGTTGTCCCACGTTGTCCCACGTTGTCCCACGTTGTCCCACGTTGTCCCACGTTGTCCCACGTTGTCCCACGTTGTCCCACGTTGTCCCACGTTGTCCCACGTTGTCCCACGTTGTCCCACGTTGTCCCACGTTGTCCCACGTTGTCCCACGTTGTCCCACGTTGTCCCACGTTGTCCCACGGTGTCCAACGGTGTCCAACGATGTCCCACGTTGTCCCACGTTGTCCCACGTTGTCCCACGTTGTCCCACGATGTCCCACGTTGTCCCACGTTGTCCCACGTTGTCCCACGTTGTCCCACGTTGTCCCACGTTGTCCCACGTTGTCCCACGTTGTCCCACGTTGTCCCACGTTGTCCCACGTTGTTCCATGGTTTCCCACGTTGACCCACGTTGTCCCACGTTGTCCCACGTTGTCCCACGTTGTCCCACGGTGTCCAACGATGTCCAACGATGTCCAACGGTGTCCCACGTTGTCCCACGTTGTTCCATGGTTTCCCACGTTGTCCCACGTTGTCCCACGTTGTCCCACGGTGTCCAACGATGTCCAACGGTGTCCAACGGTGTCCAACGGTGTCCCACGTTGTCCCACGTTGTCCCACGTTGTCCCACGTTGTCCAACGATGTCCAACGGTGTCCCACGTTGTCCCACGTTTTTCCATGGTTTCCCACGATGTCCCACGTTGTCCCACGTTGTCCCACGTTGTCCCACGTTGTCCCACGTTGTCCCACGTTGTCCCACGTTGTCCCACGTTGTCCCACGTTGTCCCACGTTGTCCCACGTTGTCCCACGTTGTCCCACGTTGTCCCACGTTGTCCCACGTTGTCCCACGTTGTCCCACGTTGTCCCACGTTGTCCCACGTTGTCCCACGTTGTCCCACGTTGTCCCACGGTGTCCAACGGTGTCCAACGATGTCCCACGTTGTCCCACGTTGTCCCACGTTGTCCCACGTTGTCCCACGTTGTCCCACGTTGTCCCACGTTGTCCCACGTTGTCCCACGTTGTCCCACGTTGTCCAACGATGTCCAACGGTGTCCCACGTTGTCCCACGTTGTCCCACGTTGTCCCACGTTGTTCCATGGTTTCCCACGTTGTCCCACGTTGTCCCACGTTGTCCCACGTTGTCCAACGGTGTCCAACGGTGTCCCACGGTGTCCAACGGTGTCCCACGTTGTCCCACGTTGTCCCACGTTGTCCCACGTTGTCCAACGATGTCCAACGGTGTCCCACGTTGTCCCACGTTTTTCCATGGTTTCCCACGTTGTCCCACGTTGTCCCACGTTGTCCCACGGTGTCCAACGATGTCCAACGGTGTCCAACGGTGTCCAACGGTGTCCAACGGTGTCCCACGTTGTCCCACGTTGTCCCACGTTGTCCCACGGTGTCCAACGATGTCCAACGGTGTCCCACGTTGTCCCACGTTGTCCCACGTTGTCCCACGTTGTCCCACGTTGTCCCACGATGTCCCACGTTGTCCCACGTTGTCCCACGTTGTCCCACGTTGTCCCACGGTGTCCAACGATGTCCAACGGTGTCCAACGGTGTCCCACGGTGTCCAACGTTGTCCCACGTTGTCCCACGTTGTCCCACGTTGTCCCACGTTGTCCCACGTTGTCCCACGTTGTCCCACGTTGTCAAACGATGTCCAACGGTGTCCCACGTTGTCCCACGTTGTTCCATGGTTTCCCACGTTGTCCCACGTTGTCCCACGTTGTCCCACGGTGTCCAACGATGTCCAACGATGTCCAACGGTGTCCCACGATGTCCAACGATGTCCAACGATGTCCAACGGTGTCCAACGATGTCCAACGGTGTCCAACGATGTCCAACGATGTCCAACGGTGTCCCACGATGTCCAACGATGTCCAACGATGTCCAACGGTGTCCAACGGTGTCCAACGGTGTCCCACGGTGTCCAACGGTGTCCCACGTTGTCCCACGTTGTCCCACGTTGTCCCACGTTGTCCCACGATGTCCCACGTTGTCCAACGGTGTCCAACGGTGTCCAACGATGTCCAACGATGTCCAACGGTGTCCCACGATGTCCAACGATGTCCAACGATGTCCAACGGTGTCCCACGTTGTCCCACGTTGTCCCACGTTGTCCCACGTTGTCCCACGGTGTCCAACGATGTCCCACGTTGTCCCACGTTGTCCCACGTTGTCCCACGTTGTCCCACGTTGTCCCACGTTGTCCCACGTTGTCCCACGTTGTCCAACGATGTCCAACGATGTCCAACGGTGTCCCACGTTGTCCCACGTTGTTCCATGGTTTCCCACGTTGTCCCACGTTGTCCCACGTTGTCCCACGGTGTCCAACGGTGTCCAACGGTGTCCAACGGTGTCCCACGTTGTCCCACGTTGTCCCACGTTGTCCCACGATGTCCCACGTTGTCCCACGTTGTTCCATGGTTTCCCACGTTGTCCCACGTTGTCCCACGTTGTCCCACGGTGTCCAACGATGTCCAACGGTGTCCAACGGTGTCCAACGGTGTCCAACGGTGTCCCACGTTGTCCCACGTTGTCCCACGTTGACCCACGGTGTCCAACGATGTCCAACGGTGTCCAACGGTGTCCAACGGTGTCCAACGGTGTCCCACGTTGTCCCACGTTGTCCCACGTTGTCCCACGTTGTCCCACGTTGTCCCACGTTGTCCCACGTTGTCCCACGTTGTCCCACGTTGTCCCACGTTGTCCCACGTTGTCCCACGTTTTCCCACGTTGTCCCACGTTGTCCCACGGTGTCCAACGATGTCCAACGGTGTCCCACGTTGTCCAACGGTGTCCCACGTTGTCCCACGTTGTCCCACGTTGTCCCACGTTGTCAAACGATGTCCCACGTTGTCCCACGTTGTCCCACGTTGTCCCACGTTGTCCCACGTTGTCCCACGTTGTCCCACGTTGTCCCACGTTGTCCCACGTTGTCCCACGTTGTCCCACGTTGTCCCACGTTGTCCCACGTTGTCCCACGGTGTCCAACGATGTCCAACGGTGTCCAACGGTGTCCCACGGTGTCCAACGGTGTCCCACGTTGTCCCACGTTGTCCCACGTTGTCCCACGTTGTCCCACGTTGTCCCACGTTGTCCCACGTTGTCCAACGATGTCCAACGGTGTCCCACGTTGTCCCACGTTGTTCCATGGTTTCCCACGTTGTCCCACGTTGTCCCACGTTGTCCCACGGTGTCCAACGATGTCCAACGGTGTCCAACGGTGTCCAACGGTGTCCAACGGTGTCCCACGTTGTCCCACGTTGTCCCACGTTGTCCCACGGTGTCCAGCGATGTCCAACGGTGTCCCACGTTGTCCCACGTTGTCCCACGTTGTCCCACGTTGTCCCACGTTGTCCCACGTTGTCCCACGTTGTCCCACGATGTCCCACGTTGTCCCACGTTGTCCCACGTTGTCCCACGTTGTCCCACGTTGTCCCACGTTGTCCCACGGTGTCCAACGATGTCCAACGGTGTCCAACGGTGTCCCACGGTGTCCAACGGTGTCCCACGTTGTCCCACGTTGTCCCACGTTGTCCCACGTTGTCCAACGGTGTCCCACGGTGTCCAACGGTGTCCCACGTTGTCCCACGTTGTCCCACGTTGTTCCATGGTTTCCCACGTTGTCCCACGTTGTCCAACGATGTCCAACGATGTCCAACGGTGTCCCACGATGTCCAACGATGTCCCACGTTGTCCAACGGTGTCCAACGGTGTCCAACGATGTCCAACGATGTCCAACGGTGTCCCACGATGTCCAACGATGTCCAACGATGTCCAACGGTGTCCCACGTTGTCCCACGTTGTCCCACGTTGTCCCACGTTGTCCCACGGTGTCCAACGATGTCCAACGGTGTCCCACGTTGTCCAACGGTGTCCCACGTTGTCCCACGTTGTCCCACGTTGTCCCACGTTGTCCCACGTTGTCCCACGTTGTCCCACGTTGTCCCACGTTGTCCCACGTTGTCCCACGTTGTCCCACGGTGTCCAACGATGTCCAACGGTGTCCAACGGTGTCCCACGGTGTCCAACGGTGTCCCACGTTGTCCCACGTTGTCCCACGTTGTCCCACGTTGTCCCACGTTGTCCCACGTTGTCCAACGATGTCGAACGGTGTCCCACGTTGTCCCACGTTGTTCCATGGTTTCCCACGTTGTCCCACGTTGTCCCACGTTGTCCCACGTTGTCCCACGTTGTCCCACGTTGTCCCACGGTGTCCAACGATGTCCAACGGTGTCCCACGTTGTCCCACGTTGTCCCACGTTGTCCCACGATGTCCCACGTTGTCCCACGTTGTCCCACGTTGTCCCACGTTGTCCCACGTTGTCCCACGTTGTCCCACGTTGTCCCACGTGGTCCCACGTTGTCCCACGTTGTCCCACGGTGTCCAACGATGTCCAACGGTGTCCCACGTTGTCCAACGGTGTCCCACGTTGTCCCACGTTGTCCCACGTTGTCCCACGTTGTCCCACGTTGTCCCACGTTGTCCCACGTTGTCCCACGTTGTCCCACGTTGTCCCACGGTGTCCAACGATGTCCCACGGTGTCCAACGATGTCCAACGGTGTCCAACGGTGTCCAACGGTGTCCAACGGTGTCCCACGTTGTCCCACGTTGTCCCACGTTGTCCCACGGTGTCCAACGATGTCCAACGGTGTCCCATGTTGTCCCACGTTGTCCCACGTTGTCCCACGTTGTCCCACGTTGTCCCACGTTGTCCCACGTTGTCCCACGTTGTCCCACGTTGTCCCACGTTGTCCCACGTTGTCCCACGTTGTCCCACGTTGTCCCACGTTGTCCCACGTTGTCCCACGTTGTCCCACGTTGTCCCACGTTGTCCCACGTTGTCCCACGTTGTCCCACGTTGTCCCACGTTGTCCCACGTTGTCCCACGTTGTCCCACGATGTCCCACGTTGTCCCACGTTGTCCAACGATGTCCAACGGTGTCCCACGTTGTCCCACGTTTTTCCATGGTTTCCCACGTTGTCCCACGTTGTCCCACGTTGTCCCACGGTGTCCAACGATGTCCAACGGTGTCCAACGGTGTCCAACGGTGTCCCACGTTTTTCCATGGTTTCCCACGTTGTCCCACGTTGTCCCACGTTGTCCCACGGTGTCCAACGATGTCCAACGGTGTCCAACGGTGTCCAACGGTGTCCCACGTTGTCCCACGTTTTCCCACGTTGTCCCACGTTGTCCCACGGTGTCCAACGGTGTCCAACGGTGTCCAACGGTGTCCCACGTTGTCCCACGTTGTCCCACGTTGTCCCACGTTGTCCCACGTTGTCCCACGTTGTCCCACGTTGTCCCACGTTGTCCCACGTTTTCCCACGTTGTCCCACGTTGTCCCACGGTGTCCAACGATGTCCAACGGTGTCCAACGGTTTCCCACGGTGTCCAACGTTGTCCCACGTTGTCCCACGTTGTCCCACGTTGTCCCACGTTGTCCCACGTTGTCCCACGTTGTCCCACGTTGTCAAACGATGTCCCACGTTGTCCCACGTTGTCCCACGTTGTCCCACGTTGTCCCACGTTGTCCCACGTTGTCCCACGTTGTCCCACGTTGTCCCACGTTGTCCCACGTTTTCCCACGTTGTCCCACGTTGTCCCACGGTGTCCAACGATGTCCAACGGTGTCCCACGTTGTCCCACGTTGTCCCACGTTGTCCCACGTTGTCAAACGATGTCCCACGTTGTCCCACGTTGTCCCACGTTGTCCCACGTTGTCCCACGTTGTCCCACGTTGTCCCACGTTGTCCCACGTTGTCCCACGTTGTCCCACGTTGTCCCACGGTGTCCAACGATGTCCAACGGTGTCCAACGGTGTCCCACGGTGTCCAACGTTGTCCCACGTTGTCCCACGATGTCCCACGTTGTCCCACGTTGTCCCACGTTGTCCCACGTTGTCCCACGTTGTCCCACGTTGTCCCACGTTGTCCCACGGTGTCCAACGGTGTCCAACGATGTCCCACGTTGTCCCACGTTGTCCCACGTTGTCCCACGTTGTCCCACGATGTCCCACGTTGTCCCACGTTGTCCCACGTTGTCCCACGTTGTCCCACGTTGTCGCACGTTGTCCCACGTTGTCCCACGTTGTCCCACGTTGTCCCACGTTGTCCCACGTTGTTCCATGGTTTCCCACGTTGTCCCACGTTGTCCCACGTTGTCCCACGTTGTCCAACGGTGTCCAACGGTGTCCCACGGTGTCCAACGGTGTCCCACGTTGTCCCACGTTGTCCCACGTTGTCCCACGTTGTCCAACGATGTCCAACGGTGTCCCACGTTGTCCCACGTTTTTCCATGGTTTCCCACGTTGTCCCACGTTGTCCCACGTTGTCCCACGGTGTCCAACGATGTCCAACGGTGTCCAACGGTGTCCAACGGTGTCCAACGGTGTCCCACGTTGTCCCACGTTGTCCCACGTTGTCCCACGGTGTCCAACGATGTCCAACGGTGTCCCACGTTGTCCCACGTTGTCCCACGTTGTCCCACGTTGTCCCACGTTGTCCCACGATGTCCCACGTTGTCCCACGTTGTCCCACGTTGTCCCACGTTGTCCCACGTTGTCCCACGTTGTCCCACGTTGTCCCACGTTGTCCCACGTTGTCCCACGATGTCCCACGTTGTCCCACGTTGTCCCACGTTGTCCCACGTTGTCCCACGTTGTCCCACGTTGTCCCACGTTGTCCCACGTTGTCCCACGTTGTCCCACGTTGTCCCACGTTGTCCCACGGTGTCCAACGGTGTCCAACGATGTCCCACGTTGTCCCACGTTGTCCCACGTTGTCCCACGTTGTCCCACGTTGTCCCACGTTGTCCCACGATGTCCCACGTTGTCCCACGTTGTCCAACGATGTCCAACGGTGTCCCACGTTGTCCCACGTTTTTCCATGGTTTCCCACGTTGTCCCACGTTGTCCCACGTTGTCCCACGATGTCCCACGTTGTCCCACGTTGTCCCACGTTGTCCCACGTTGTCCCACGTTGTCCCACGTTGTCCCACGTTGTCCCACGGTGTCCAACGGTGTCCAACGATGTCCCACGTTGTCCCACGTTGTCCCACGTTGTCCCACGTTGTCCCACGATGTCCCACGTTGTCCCACGTTGTCCCACGTTGTCCCACGTTGTCCCACGTTGTCGCACGTTGTCCCACGTTGTCCCACGTTGTCCCACGTTGTCCCACGTTGTCCCACGTTGTTCCATGGTTTCCCACGTTGTCCCACGTTGTCCCACGTTGTCCCACGTTGTCCAACGGTGTCCAACGGTGTCCCACGTTGTCCCACGTTTTCCCACGTTGTCCCACGTTGTCCCACGGTGTCCAACGGTGTCCAACGGTGTCCAACGGTGTCCCACGTTGTCCCACGTTGTCCCACGTTGTCCCACGTTGTCCCACGTTGTCCCACGTTGTCCCACGTTGTCCCACGTTGTCCCACGTTGTCCCACGTTGTCCCACGTTTTCCCACGTTGTCCCACGTTGTCCCACGGTGTCCAACGATGTCCAACGGTGTCCAACGGTTTCCCACGGTGTCCAACGTTGTCCCACGTTGTCCCACGTTGTCCCACGTTGTCCCACGTTGTCCCACGTTGTCCCACGTTGTCCCACGTTGTCAAACGATGTCCCACGTTGTCCCACGTTGTCCCACGTTGTCCCACGTTGTCCCACGTTGTCCCACGTTGTCCCACGTTGTCCCACGTTGTCCCACGTTGTCCCACGTTTTCCCACGTTGTCCCACGTTGTCCCACGGTGTCCAACGATGTCCAACGGTGTCCCACGTTGTCCCACGTTGTCCCACGTTGTCCCACGTTGTCAAACGATGTCCCACGTTGTCCCACGTTGTCCCACGTTGTCCCACGTTGTCCCACGTTGTCCCACGTTGTCCCACGTTGTCCCACGTTGTCCCACGTTGTCCCACGTTGTCCCACGGTGTCCAACGATGTCCAACGGTGTCCAACGGTGTCCCACGGTGTCCAACGTTGTCCCACGTTGTCCCACGATGTCCCACGTTGTCCCACGTTGTCCCACGTTGTCCCACGTTGTCCCACGTTGTCCCACGTTGTCCCACGTTGTCCCACGGTGTCCAACGGTGTCCAACGATGTCCCACGTTGTCCCACGTTGTCCCACGTTGTCCCACGTTGTCCCACGATGTCCCACGTTGTCCCACGTTGTCCCACGTTGTCCCACGTTGTCCCACGTTGTCGCACGTTGTCCCACGTTGTCCCACGTTGTCCCACGTTGTCCCACGTTGTCCCACGTTGTTCCATGGTTTCCCACGTTGTCCCACGTTGTCCCACGTTGTCCCACGTTGTCCAACGGTGTCCAACGGTGTCCCACGGTGTCCAACGGTGTCCCACGTTGTCCCACGTTGTCCCACGTTGTCCCACGTTGTCCAACGATGTCCAACGGTGTCCCACGTTGTCCCACGTTTTTCCATGGTTTCCCACGTTGTCCCACGTTGTCCCACGTTGTCCCACGGTGTCCAACGATGTCCAACGGTGTCCAACGGTGTCCAACGGTGTCCAACGGTGTCCCACGTTGTCCCACGTTGTCCCACGTTGTCCCACGGTGTCCAACGATGTCCAACGGTGTCCCACGTTGTCCCACGTTGTCCCACGTTGTCCCACGTTGTCCCACGTTGTCCCACGATGTCCCACGTTGTCCCACGTTGTCCCACGTTGTCCCACGTTGTCCCACGTTGTCCCACGTTGTCCCACGTTGTCCCACGTTGTCCCACGTTGTCCCACGATGTCCCACGTTGTCCCACGTTGTCCCACGTTGTCCCACGTTGTCCCACGTTGTCCCACGTTGTCCCACGTTGTCCCACGTTGTCCCACGTTGTCCCACGTTGTCCCACGTTGTCCCACGGTGTCCAACGGTGTCCAACGATGTCCCACGTTGTCCCACGTTGTCCCACGTTGTCCCACGTTGTCCCACGATGTCCCACGTTGTCCCACGTTGTCCCACGTTGTCCCACGTTGTCCCACGTTGTCCCACGTTGTCCCACGTTGTCCCACGTTGTCCCACGTTGTCCCACGTTGTCCCACGTTGTTCCATGGTTTCCCACGTTGTCCCACGTTGTCCCACGTTGTCCCACGTTGTCCCACGGTGTCCAACGATGTCCAACGATGTCCAACGGTGTCCCACGTTGTCCCACGTTGTTCCATGGTTTCCCACGTTGTCCCACGTTGTCCCACGTTGTCCCACGGTGTCCAACGATGTCCAACGGTGTCCAACGGTGTCCAACGGTGTCCAACGGTGTCCCACGTTGTCCCACGTTGTCCCACGTTGTCCCACGATGTCCCACGTTGTCCCACGTTGTTCCATGGTTTCCCACGTTGTCCCACGTTGTCCCACGTTGTCCCACGGTGTCCAACGATGTCCAACGGTGTCCAACGGTGTCCAACGGTGTCCAACGGTGTCCCACGTTGTCCCACGTTGTCCCACGTTGTCCCACGGTGTCCAACGATGTCCAACGGTGTCCAACGGTGTCCAACGGTGTCCCACGTTGTCCCACGTTGTCCCACGTTGTCCCACGTTGTCCCACGTTGTCCCACGTTGTCCCACGTTGTCCCACGTTGTCCCACGTTGTCCCACGTTGTCCCACGTTGTCCCACGTTTTCCCACGTTGTCCCACGTTGTCCCACGGTGTCCAACGATGTCCAACGGTGTCCCACGTTGTCCAACGGTGTCCCACGTTGTCCCACGTTGTCCCACGTTGTCCCACGTTGTCAAACGATGTCCCACGTTGTCCCACGTTGTCCCACGTTGTCCCACGTTGTCCCACGTTGTCCCACGTTGTCCCACGTTGTCCCACGTTGTCCCACGTTGTCCCACGTTGTCCCACGGTGTCCAACGATGTCCAACGGTGTCCAACGGTGTCCCACGGTGTCCAACGGTGTCCCACGTTGTCCCACGTTGTCCCACGTTGTCCCACGTTGTCCCACGTTGTCCCACGTTGTCCCACGTTGTCCAACGATGTCCAACGGTGTCCCACGTTGTCCCACGTTGTTCCATGGTTTCCCACGTTGTCCCACGTTGTCCCACGTTGTCCCACGGTGTCCAACGATGTCCAACGGTGTCCAACGGTGTCCAACGGTGTCCAACGGTGTCCCACGTTGTCCCACGTTGTCCCACGTTGTCCCACGGTGTCCAACGATGTCCAACGGTGTCCCACGTTGTCCCACGTTGTCCCACGTTGTCCCACGTTGTCCCACGTTGTCCCACGTTGTCCCACGTTGTCCCACGTTGTCCCACGATGTCCCACGTTGTCCCACGTTGTCCCACGTTGTCCCACGTTGTCCCACGTTGTCCCACGTTGTCCCACGTTGTCCCACGTTGTCCCACGTTGTCCCACGTTGTCCCACGTTGTTCCATGGTTTCCCACGTTGTCCCACGTTGTCCCACGTTGTCCCACGTTGTCCCACGGTGTCCAACGATGTCCAACAATGTCCAACGGTGTCCCACGTTGTCCCACGTTGTTCCATGGTTTCCCACGTTGTCCCACGTTGTCCCACGTTGTCCCACGGTGTCCAACGATGTCCAACGGTGTCCAACGGTGTCCAACGGTGTCCAACGGTGTCCCACGTTGTCCCACGTTGTTCCATGGTTTCCCACGTTGTCCCACGTTGTCCCACGTTGTCCCACGTTGTCCCACGTTGTCCCACGGTGTCCAACGATGTCCAACGGTGTCCAACGGTGTCCAACGGTGTCCAACGGTGTCCCACGTTGTCCCACGTTGTCCCACGTTGTCCCACGATGTCCCACGTTGTCCCACGTTGTTCCATGGTTTCCCACGTTGTCCCACGCTGTTCCACGTTGTCCCACGGTGTCCAACGATGTCCAACGGTGTCCAACGGTGTCCAACGGTGTCCAACGGTGTCCCACGTTGTCCCACGTTGTCCCACGTTGTCCCACGTTGTCCCACGTTGTCCCACGATGTCCCACGTTGTCCCACGTTGTCCCACGTTGTCCCACGTTGTCCCACGTGGTCCCACGTTGTCCCACGTTGTCCCACGGTGTCCAACGGTGTCCAACGATGTCCCACGTTGTCACACGTTGTCCCACGTTGTCCCACGTTGTCCCACGATGTCCCACGTTGTCCCACGTTGTCCCACGTTGTCCCACGTTGTCCCACGGTGTCCAACGATGTCCAACGGTGTCCAGCGATGTCCAACGGTGTCCCACGTTGCCCACGTTTTCCCACGTTGTCCCACGTTGTCCCACGGTGTCCAACGATGTCCAACGATGTCCAACGGTGTCCCACGTTGTCCCACGTTGTTCCATGGTTTCCCACGTTGTCCCACGTTGTCCCACGTTGTCCCACGTTGTCCCACGTTGTCCCACGTTGTCGCACGTTGTCCCACGTTGTCCCACGTTGTCCCACGTTGTCCCACGGTGTCCAACGGTGTCCAACGATGTCCCACGTTGTCCCACGTTGTCCCACGTTGTCCCACGTTGTCCCACGATGTCCCACGTTGTCCCACGTTGTCCCACGTTGTCCCACGTTGTCCCACGTTGTCCCACGTTGTCCCACGTTGTCCCACGTTGTCCCACGTTGTCCCACGTTGTCCCACGTTGCCCCACGTTGTCCC
The DNA here is from genome assembly GCF_910591885.1 of Bombus terrestris. Taxonomy (NCBI): domain Eukaryota; kingdom Metazoa; phylum Arthropoda; class Insecta; order Hymenoptera; family Apidae; genus Bombus; species Bombus terrestris. The sequence continues at coordinate 4,170 of NW_025963620.1, read as the reverse complement.
ACGGTGTCCAACGATGTCCAACGGTGTCCAGCGATGTCCAACGGTGTCCCACGTTGTCCCACGTTTTCCCACGTTGTCCCACGTTGTCCCACGTTGTCCCACATTGTCCCACGTTGTCCCACGTTGTCCCACGTTGTCCCACGTTGTCCCACGGTGTCCAACGATGTCCAACGGTGTCCAGCGATGTCCAACGGTGTCCCACGTTGTCCCACGTTTTCCTACGATGTCCCACGTTGTCCCACGGTGTCCAACGATGTCCAACGATGTCCAACGGTGTCCCACGTTGTCCCACGTTGTTCCACGGTTTCCCACGTTGTCCCACGTTGTCCCACGTTGTCCCACGGTGTCCAACGATGTCCAACGGTGTCCAACGGTGTCCAACGGTGTCCAACGGTGTCCCACGTTGTCCCACGTTGTCCCACGTTGTCCCACGTTGTCCCACGTTGTCCCACGATGTCCCACGTTGTCCCACGTTGTCCCACGTTGTCCCACGTTGTCCCACGTGGTCCCACGTTGTCCCACGTTGTCCCACGGTGTCCAACGGTGTCCAACGATGTCCCACGTTGTCCCACGTTGTCCCACGTTGTCCCACGTTGTCCCACGATGTCCCACGTTGTCCCACGTTGTCCCACGTTGTCCCACGTTGTCCCACGTTGTCCCACGATGTCCCACGTTGTCCCACGTTGTCCCACGTTGTCCCACGTTGTCCCACGTTGTCCCACGTTGTCCCACGTTGTCCCACGTTGTCCCACGTTGTCCCACGTTGTCCCACGTTGTTCCATGGTTTCCCACGTTGTCCCACGTTGTCCCACGTTGTCCCACGTTGTCCCACGGTGTCCAACGATGTCCAACGATGTCCAACGGTGTCCCACGTTGTCCCACGTTGTTCCATGGTTTCCCACGTTGTCCCACGTTGTCCCACGTTGTCCCACGGTGTCCAACGATGTCCAACGGTGTCCAACGGTGTCCAACGGTGTCCAACGGTGTCCCACGTTGTCCCACGTTGTTCCATGGTTTCCCACGTTGTCCCACGTTGTCCCACGTTGTCCCACGTTGTCCCACGTTGTCCCACGTTGTCCCACGTTGTCCCACGTTGTCCCACGTTGTCCCACGTTGTCCCACGTTGTCCCACGTTGTCCCACGGTGTCCAACGATGTCCAACGGTGTCCAGCGATGTCCAACGGTGTCCCACGTTGTCCCACGTTTTCCCACGTTGTCCCACGTTGTCCCACGGTGTCCAACGATGTCCAACGATGTCCAACGGTGTCCCACGTTGTCCCACGTTGTTCCATGGTTTCCCACGTTGTCCCACGTTGTCCCACGTTGTCCCACGGTGTCCAACGATGTCCAACGGTGTCCAACGGTGTCCAACGGTGTCCAACGGTGTCCCACGTTGTCCCACGTTGTCCCACGTTGTCCCACGTTGTCCCACGTTGTCCCACGTTGTCCCACGTGGTCCCACGTTGTCCCACGTTGTCCCACGGTGTCCAACGGTGTCCCACGTTGTCCCACGTTTTCCCACGTTGTCCCACGTTGTCCCACGGTGTCCAACGATGTCCAACGATGTCCAACGGTGTCCCACGTTGTCCCACGTTGTTCCATGGTTTCCCACGTTGTCCCACGTTGTCCCACGTTGTCCCACGTTGTCCCACGGTGTCCAACGATGTCCAACGGTGTCCAACGGTGTCCAACGGTGTCCTACGGTGTCCAACGGTGTCCCACGTTGTCCCACGTTGTCCCACGTTGTCCCACGTTGTCCCACGTTGTCCCACGTTGTCCCACGTTGTCCAACGGTGTCCCAAGTTGTCCCACGTTGTCCCACGTTGTCCCACGGTGTCCAACGATGTCCAACGGTGTCCCACGTTGTCCCACGGTGTCCAACGATGTCCAACGGTGTCCCACGTTGTCCAACGGTGTCCCACGTTGTCCCACGTTGTCCCACGTTGTCCCACGTTGTCCCACGTTGTCCCACGTTGTCCCACGTTGTCCCACGTTGTCCAACGATGTCCAACGGTGTCCCACGTTGTCCCACGTTGTTCCATGGTTTCCCACGTTGTCCCACGTTGTCCCACGTTGTCCCACGTTGTCCCACGTTGTCCCACGGTGTCCCACGGTGTCCAACGATGTCCCACGTTGTCCCACGTTGTCCCACGTTGTCCCACGTTGTCCCACGTTGTCCCACGTTGTCCCACGTTGTCCCACGTTGTCCCACGATGTCCCACGTTGTCCCACGTTGTCCCACGTTGTCCCACGTTGTCCCACGTTGTCCCACGTTGTCCCACGTTGTCCCACGTTGTCCCACGTTGTCCCACGTTGTCCCACGTTGTCCCACGTTGTCCCACGTTGTCCCACGTTGTCCCACGGTGTCCAACGGTGTCCAACGATGTCCCACGTTGTCCAACGGTGTCCAACGATGTCCCACGTTGTCCCACGTTGTCCCACGTTGTCCCACGTTGTCCCACGATGTCCAACGGTGTCCAGCGATGTCCAACGGTGTCCAGCGATGTCCAACGGTGTCCAGCGATGTCCAACGGTGTCCCACGTTGTCCCACGTTTTCCCACGTTGTCCCACGTTGTCCCACGGTGTCCAACGATGTCCAACGATGTCCAACGGTGTCCCACGTTGTCCCACGTTGTTCCATGGTTTCCCACGTTGTCCCACGTTGTCCCACGTTGTCCCACGGTGTCCAACGATGTCCAACGGTGTCCAACGGTGTCCAACGGTGTCCCACGTTGTCCCACGGTGTCCAACGATGTCCAACGGTGTCCCACGTTGTCCAACGGTGTCCCACGTTGTCCCACGTTGTCCCACGTTGTCCCACGTTGTCCCACGTTGTCCCACGTTGTCCCACGTTGTCCCACGTTGTCCAACGATGTCCAACGGTGTCCCACGTTGTCCCACGTTGTTCCATGGTTTCCCACGTTGTCCCACGTTGTCCCACGTTGTCCCACGTTGTCCCACGTTGTCCCACGGTGTCCCACGGTGTCCAACGATGTCCCACGTTGTCAAACGATGTCCCACGTTGTCCCACGTTGTCCCACGTTGTCCCACGTTGTCCCACGTTGTCCCACGTTGTCCCACGTTGTCCCACGTTGTCCCACGTTGTCCCACGTTGTCCCACGTTGTCCCACGTTGTCCCACGGTGTCCAACGATGTCCAACGGTGTCCAGCGATGTCCAACGGTGTCCCACGTTGTCCCACGTTTTCCCACGTTGTCCCACGTTGTCCCACGGTGTCCAACGATGTCCAACGATGTCCAACGGTGTCCCACGTTGTCCCACGTTGTTCCATGGTTTCCCACGTTGTCCCACGTTGTCCCACGTTGTCCCACGGTGTCCAACGATGTCCAACGGTGTCCAACGGTGTCCAACGGTGTCCAACGGTGTCCCACGTTGTCCCACGTTGTCCCACGTTGTCCCACGTTGTCCCACGTTGTCCCACGTTGTCCCACGTGGTCCCACGTTGTCCCACGTTGTCCCACGGTGTCCAACGGTGTCCCACGTTGTCCCACGTTTTCCCACGTTGTCCCACGTTGTCCCACGGTGTCCAACGATGTCCAACGATGTCCAACGGTGTCCCACGTTGTCCCACGTTGTTCCATGGTTTCCCACGTTGTCCCACGTTGTCCCACGTTGTCCCACGTTGTCCCACGGTGTCCAACGATGTCCAACGGTGTCCAACGGTGTCCAACGGTGTCCTACGGTGTCCAACGGTGTCCCACGTTGTCCCACGTTGTCCCACGTTGTCCCACGTTGTCCCACGTTGTCCCACGTTGTCCCACGTTGTCCAACGGTGTCCCAAGTTGTCCCACGTTGTCCCACGTTGTCCCACGGTGTCCAACGATGTCCAACGGTGTCCCACGTTGTCCCACGGTGTCCAACGATGTCCAACGGTGTCCCACGTTGTCCAACGGTGTCCCACGTTGTCCCACGTTGTCCCACGTTGTCCCACGTTGTCCCACGTTGTCCCACGTTGTCCCACGTTGTCCCACGTTGTCCAACGATGTCCAACGGTGTCCCACGTTGTCCCACGTTGTTCCATGGTTTCCCACGTTGTCCCACGTTGTCCCACGTTGTCCCACGTTGTCCCACGTTGTCCCACGGTGTCCCACGGTGTCCAACGATGTCCCACGTTGTCCCACGTTGTCCCACGTTGTCCCACGTTGTCCC